>NC_134276.1:195398524-195702660 GCF_949628215.1 Phalacrocorax aristotelis
GATTTTCAGGAAGGAAAATATAATTTGTTGTACATTATTTATTTCTTCTGAAAACAGGTGAAACTCTTCATCTATATTTGCCAGAATACCCTCACCCTAGAGCAGTGAACTGTTCTACCTGAACAAACTGCGCTATAGCCATGCTTTTCGAAGGTGAAAGTAACAGAGTGCTAAACTGAAAAAGAAGAAAAAGAAATGTTGGCATCTTTGAATCACAGTTCACCTAAGAACAAACATGACAAAATTGTTGATAGTAAATAAAGTGGCACTCAGACGCTGTGTGAGATGGCACAGATTAATCATCACCAAAATATAGATGGCTTCTGTGCATGTCCGCTCATCATAATGGATGGCTGAATTGGTAGAGATCATGTTGAATATAAGGCAATGACATGGACCTATACACAGAAAAATGAGCCATGCAATCAAGACTTCAAACTCCCCTTGGTGCCATAGAAGAATTGTCATTTAGCTTTCCTGTGCTATCTCCAAGTGTTCTATCACAAAACCATTTTATGGAAGTTCACCTACATTTTCAAGTCTTAATTATGAAGGATAACATTTATTTACTTGAACACTTTTGTTTCTGTACTATATTTTGTATATTTTAATATTTTGAGACATGCAGGTTATCAAAGTGCATTTTCCTTAGTGGTTTTGCTCTTATAGTGGCAGTTGAGAACCACAGAAATGTTTTATTATTTGCTCAGTGTGTAATGCAGGTGTTACAATATCAACAACATTTTCTACTCACTTGAGAGACTTTCGTGAAACAAGGATGAAAGTCACGTTGACTGAGTAGGAAATGTAAAGCAATAGACCAAGCTCCAAGCAGAAAATGTAGGCATTTGTCTTCAGTGATTTATGCTTTGAAAAAGATGGCAGATCAAAAACTTGTGGGTTTATATGAGGACAAATTATACCCAATGTACATGTAAGACTGTTCTTACAGCAGATTGTACTCTGTCATAAAGTGTTTGCTGGTTAACTGGAAATATTTAGGATTAAAAAAGAGGGTGTATGTTGTTGTTAATCTCCCCTAAAAATAAATCACATTTTGACAAAAATTGTAAAAAATATTTATTCCAAAATAAATAATTGAAAACTCTCACTTTTTAAACACCTATGTTAAAGAGCGGAGATGTGCGCTTCTTCCCTATTTTTGAAACACACGTTAACCAACTCAGTGTAGGTACTCAGATAGCTTTTACTGTTTTTACTTAAAAAAGCCATATATAGGCAATTCATCTTTTACAGTCAACATTAATCCAAAAAATTCTCCACTGATTTTAACATCACTATGGATCCAAGTGATTGAAGTCCAGAAAAGATGGTGAAAAAGATTGTTGCTTTCCAGGAAAACTTTGAATCAAACTGTATAGAAGAAACAATATGTGCAGGCATGAGAGAAACTGAAGGTCTTGAAAGTTTATAAAATTCTTCAAGTGTAGGGTTTTTTATTTTTTCTTTCTCAATTTTATAAAACTCTGGCAAGAGCTAGTTTTCTAAATGTGTTCTTAAGTGAGGAGCTGTCTACACTATATTCATGATATTTATTGTTGGACTATTTCCAGGACATTCAAGGCAACAGAGATGTAAAATTTGCATTAACTGAGTTCTTACACAAAAAACCTTACACTAATAAACAATCAATCTCCAAGTAAAAAAGTACCCAGATATCAAAACTGAAACCTTTATTTGATTTACTATTTTGAACATTCTTATATTTAGCATTATTTGAATTTTGATTCTCCATTTCTCCACTCAGATTATTTGAGTTCTTGTTTGTGTGTCTAGAAACTACATTTCACAATCTTGAGAAGGTATGCACCTATTCTTAAATCTGATCAAATTATTTGATTTTTCATATTCCTGAATGTTACAGGTTGGATGTTACAAACTTAATATTCTAATTTAAATCAAGTGTGCACCTTAATAAAAACACATTACATACATAAAAATCAGTAAAAAGTCTCTAAGTATAAATTTTTCTGTACAAGCAAACTTAGGTTGCTTTTTCTGGCTTATTTTTTAATTGGTCCATGATATGTTGCCTTTGGCTTAACAGGGTTTTTTTCCTGTCTGTTTTCTAAAGATGTTTTAAAACTTCTGTGTCAGGCATGTCAAACCTTTATCAGAAGTGAGCACCACATATACCCTTTCATTTTGACATCTCTCATTAAAGGAGTTAAAAGAGCTTTTGCACAAACAGTTCTGTCTTTGGAAGCTGAAAATAGATTTCCATCGTCTTGAAGCCTGAAAATCCAAAGGCTGCCCTTTGGACAGTTCCTGACAATAAGGACTGATGCTAACAGCAAAGGCTACCAGCATATCACAATACAAATCAGTTTAAAGGAAGTAGTAAAACTAATCAGACTGCTGTGCCATTTCTTTTAGAATGGTTTGGCACTATCAAGAAAAAACAAAGTCCTGCTTTTCTTTCCTAATTATCATGAGAAAAGACAAATTCAAACAGTTTCTCATGTTTAGACATTGTCAGCTAAATGGAGCTAAGAAGTCAGCACTTCAAAGTGATCATTATTACGTTTCTGGAAAAACATACGCAAGTAGGAAATTACAAAGTGGTGAAAGAGAAAGAAATTTAAAATTAATAAATACAAAAAGTGAAAAAGGTCAAAGCAAAAAGTTAGTTCTTTCGGTTTCATCTGAGGCATTCATGGCAGTGTGAAAGTAAAGGGAGAATAGATATCACTTATTGTAACATTTGCATTGCAAGGGCTTTCCATGCATTGACTCAGGAAAGAGTGATGTCACTGTAAATGAACAGATATTAATTTAAGTAATTACCTAGATGAAACGGAGTTTAGGTTGACGGTGAAGCAAGTAATGTTGGGATTGGCTAATGAAAGACATTCTAAAATAAATAGTCTTTCAGAGCAGAGATTTCTGTTACTAAACTAGCCTCAAAAGCATAGAAGATTGTGCTCTGTCATCAGGGCTTCTGTGGAATGCTTTAGCAGCAGCAAGTTGCAAAGAAGCGCAGGTACATTGACGATGTACCAGTATTACATTAAAAGACATGACATAATACTGAACTTCTCAATGCATTGAGTGCTATTTGATTTATGGATGCAATTTAAGTTAGTACCCTTGTTGAATTGGTTTTAACACACATATTTACAAAGACAGAAAGGTAAGACGTCATCCACTAATATGTTTTGCCAACCCAAGAAAAAGTACTCTAGGGGAAGATAAGAAAAGAATTACTAGAAAAAGATACTTCAAGGAAGTTGTATCTCACAAAAAATCAAAATACAGGGACAGTTCTATGATGAAGCTAGTTTTAACCCTAAACAAGTACAAAACAACATGATCTCCACTTCCTTCTGGTATCATAACAGGATGGTCTTCACACATTTGCAAATCACAGATAATTTCTCTTACATTTGCTACACTTACATGCTTTCATGGTATCTTATATTACCTTTGGATATAAAACAATGCAAAATGCAATTGGACAGGCTGGATCGATGGGCTGAGGCCAATTGTATGAGGTTTAACAAGGCCAAGTTCTGGGTCCTGCACTTGGGTCACAACAACCCCATGCAACGCTACAGGCTTGGGGAGGAGTGGCTGGAAAGCTGCCCAGCAGTGAAGGACCTGGAGGTGTTGGTTGACAATCAGCTGCACATGAGCCAGCAGTGTGCTCAGGTGGCCAAGAAGGCCAACAGCATCCTGGCTTTTATCAGGGATAGTGTGGCCAGCAGGAGTAGGGAAGTGATCGTGCCCCTGTACTCGGCACTGGTGAGGTCTCACCTCGAGTACTGTGTTCAGTTTTTGTGCCACTCACTACAAGAAAGACATTTAGCTGCTGGAGCGTGTTCAGAGATCACCGAAGCTGGTGAAGGGTCTGGAGAACAAGTCATATGAGGCTGTTTAGTATGGAGGAGAGGTGGCTGTCAGGAGACCTTATTGCTCTCTACAACTACGACAAGAGGATAGGACAAGAGGAAATGGCGTCAAGCTGCATCTGGGAAGGTTTAGATTGGCTATTAGGAAAAATTTCTTCACTGAAAGGATTGTCAAGCATTGGAACAGGCTGCCCAGGGAAGTGGTGGAGTCACCATCTCTGGAGATATTTAAAAGGTGAATGGATGTCGCACTTAGGGACATGGTTTACTGGTAGATTTGGCAGTGTTAGCTTTACAGTTAGACTGGATGATCTTAAAGGTCTTTTTCAACCTAAATGATTCTATGATTGTAAAAATTCATAAATGGGATACATGTTCATCATTATTGTTTTCACTAAGTTCTTATCTTTTTCTTTAATGCTGTAATTATTACAACCATAATTACACCACTTGAAGATTAAGATATTCTGAAGGTATTTCATAACAGTATCTTCTCTTTAACGAGGACACTGAGTGTCCCCTTGTCGAATTACCTGCTATTATTCCATTTTAAAAGTTTTTGTCTCTTAAAAATCCTTAAGAATTTAAGGCTGGGTGTACTACAGTGCTTAGGCTTTACAATAATAAGCACTGAGTTCAGTGGCTAGGATCTCAGTCCAATGTATATGAAGAACTAAATGTCTCCAGTAAGTAGCCACTGACAAACAAATTGGGTTTTATACTAAACAACAAGAAGTGTTAAAAGCATGAGCAAGATATAGTTCTCTTACCTCTAAGAAATACGCTTGCTGCATTTCAGCTGTTAGGAATGAGCTAAACTTCCATGCAGATTTACATACTTTCATCCATGCAATGAGACCGACTGCCTACTGACTAAGAAGTGTTCATTTAAATCCTTCACAAGGCAGAGGAGTCCTTTCACACAGGAGGAGAAAGGTCTTAAAAAGTGTGTGAACTGACAAGTCCACAACCTTCTGATACTGATTTATACTCAAAATGTAACTTTTGATACTTTCTTTGGAAAACACCTCGATACTTACTAGTACTGCTCATGGTAGGAAATAATTAAATAACGTTTCTGTGAATGAATCTATTTACCACAGAATCACAGAATAGTAGGGGTTAGAAGGGACTTCTGCAGATCATCATGTCCAACCACCCTGCTTGAGCAGGCACACCCAGAGTAGGGGGCACAGGAACGCATCCAGGTGGGTTTTGAATGTCTCCAGGGAAGGAGACTCCACAACCTCCCTACCTGGGCAGCCTCTTCCACTGCTCTGGCACCCTCACAGGAAAGAAGTGTTTTTTCATGTTTAACTGGAACTTCCTGTGTTCCAACTTGTGCCCATTGCCCCTTGGCCTGTCATTGGGCACCACTGAAAAGAGCCTAGTCCCATTGTCCTGACCACCCACCCTTTAGATATTTATAGGCATTGTTGAAATCCCCCCTCAGTCTTCTCTTCTCCAGGCTGAACAAACCCAGGTCTCTCAGCCTTTCCTCATAAGGGAGATGATCCAGTCCCTTGATCATCTCCATAGCTCTCCACTGGACTTGCTCAAGCAGTTCCCTGTCCTTCTGGAACTAGCCCAAAACAGGACACAGCACTCCAAATGTGGTCTCACTGGGGCAGAGCAGAGGGGGAGGATAACCTCTCTCGATCTGCTGGCCACACTCCTTTTAATGCATCCCAGGATAACCTTGGCCTTCTTGGCCACAAGGGCACAGTGCTGGCTCAGGGTCAGCTTGTTGTCCACCAGCACTCCCAGGTCCTTCTCAGCAGAGCCGCTTTCCAGTAGGTCAGCCCCCAGCCTGTACTGGTGCATGGGGTTGTTCCTCCCCAGGTGCAGGACCCTGCACTTGCTCTTGTTGAATTTCATCAGGTTCCCCTCGGCCCAGCTCTCCAGCCTGTCCAGGTCTCGCTGGATGGCAGCACAGCCTTCAGGTGTATCAGCCACTCCTCCCAGCTTGGTATCATCAGCAAACTTGCTGAGGTTACACTCTGTCCCTTTGTCCAGGTCGTTGATGAATATGTTGAACAGGACTGAACCCAGCACAGACCTCTGGGGAACACCAGTCTTCACTGTTAATTTTTCTTCACCCATAAAAACTCATCTTTATACTACACCTGGTTCAAGAAGCATTGCATAGAACAGAATAGTGTATTTATTCAGAAAAATTATAAATGGACTAGAAAATGATAGGGAATAACAAGTTTATAAAATCTGATTATGGCTTTGAGAAGCTGTAGAAAGGTCTCCTAATAATTATTGTTATTAAAACAGCAGATGACAGTACCAAGAAATTAGAAATAAAGCATATGAGGAAAGAGTACTCTAGACTAGGTATTGCTTCCTTTAGGAAAAAAAGAGAAGGAACAATTATAATAATTCTTTGAAGACTGTTCAATACCCAATAAAAAGAAACAAACAAACAAAACCTGCAAATACTGTGCAGTTATTACAAGAGGACATAGAACAAAATATAAAACATCATTATGCCAGTACATAAATTAATCACAGAGTAAGTATTTGGTCCAGTTCTGACAGTTTTGCGAAGTAAAGAAAGGTAGAAGTGTGGAGGGCTGTATCTGGGGGGTGATGACTACAGCTAGAGAGCAAGTTCAATGCCAATAGAAATTACTCAGACTCTGATTCTTTGGTCATGGTGTTTGTCACAAAATAGATACACTGAAGTCTGAGTTGCACAGAGCAGGTGAAGAGAAATTAATTATTCCCTGTTTCTCAAAGACTAGGCAGGAATCAAATCATATTTTCCAGTGATAGGTTGAAAACAAAAATTGCACATTCTTCAACTCTGAAATTCATAATGAGAAGACATTGTAGGCATGAAAAGTTTACATGGGTTCAAAAACTCATTGGACAAATTCATAGAGGATATACCAGGAGAAGCATAACAGTCTGCTTGTCTTGTCCTATAAATCCACTTATGACTAAGTGTTAAAAATATCAGGCGTGTTCTCCAATAGAAGAAAAAATAAGAGAACCTATGATAGCAGAAATATGTTCTATTTTTATTTCTTTATCTGTGAATCAGCCACACTGTGCTAACTGTTGAGAACTGACCTCATGGAGTTTTTTAGCCACCACCCAGGATGCTACTTGATTAAGCATTTGGTTGTTGGGAAGCAAGGGCCAGCAGCTCCACAAGGGCTGGGCAACCCCAGCTCAGGCCATGCCATCACCAAGGATCACTATCCCATGGGGTCTTGGCACAGCAGGCAGCACCTGGTGCTGGTAACACTGTCCATCAACAGCTCCAAATGTGGCAAATGATGAGCTAGGTCCAGAGGTTGTCCAGGGAGCAAAATTGGGAGCAAAGGAAATGAAGTCAGGGACCTAAATGTGAGGTAATGTGACTCAATGAACCTGAGTGAAAGAAATTCAGACAATGCCAATTTATCTCCTAGTTCAGATGGGATAGATGAGAACTCATAACATGGGCTCAGGTGTTTGGTCTAGGTCTCACCTCAGCCCTTTGGGTTTACATAATTCTGCATTTCACTCTGCTTTATGTAGAGTCCATAAAAGAACAAAAGGTTGGTTTTCAGTCTTGTAGTGTACATATGCTAAGTATTTGTCTTAACATCATTAGAGTACAGATAGGTATGAAATCACACTAGCATTTTGCATTGATATAGGTTTACTCAGGATTCAAAAATGAATCAAAAGACTTATTCTGCATATATATGGAGGTATTAGTAAAATTGACACTTCAAAGATTACTGACAGCATAAATTTAATTTAGTTTCTACAGTGTCATGAATGAGTCACCTTACATCGAAAAACACAGTAAGAAACAATTTTAAACTTGAAGGAAGTCATATATAATCTTTGTGAGAAGAGGAAATGAAAATCAAATTCTCCATTCTAGTTGAACTGAAACATCTCAGGCAAAGGTGACAGAATAGATAAAACATTTCTATTAAAAAAATGCCATGTTGACTGGGGCTTATTGATAAATGCTGCTTCATTAGGCTCAGCTATTCCTGAAGATATAAGCATACAACTTCCATTGATTTCCTTCAGCTTATATTTTGATAATCATTCAGAGTACCAGTGCTTCCTGACATTTTATGCTACTGACTCAAATTGGCCTTATTGAACAGCTATAAAAACTGTAGAATCACTGAATCATTCACACTGGAAGGGACCTTGAGAAGTCACCCGGTCCACCTTCCTGCTCAAAACAGTCAACACTGAATTCAGACAAGAGATTTATCACTTTTTTTCAGTAGAGCCTTGAAATACTCGAAGAACTCAGCTTCTCTGGGCAACCACCTATGCAAATACTTAATTATCTGATAGTGAAGTGGGTTTGAGTTTGTTTTGTTTTGTTTTTTCCCCAGCTAGGCTGTTGGAACCTCTTCTGTTTCAATTTATGTCCACTGTTTCTCATTGTTTCACTGGGTACCTCTGTAGAAAGCCTGGCTTCATCTGTCTGGTTACCTACTTACCGGTATCAGAAAGCTGCTAGTTACTCTCCCCCTAAGTTTTTTTCTGTCTTCAGACAAAAAAAAAAAAACACAAAAAAACCCACCAGGCAAAAAAAAACCAATTCCCATTAAAGCAGGACAATATTCCTTAATCTGACCTACTGATTATACTCGTGCTAGCTCAGGAGCTGTTGACCACCTTTGCTGCCAAGGCACCACTAGTTCATCTTGCTGCTCCTCAGCACATCCCACGTCCTTTTGTACACCAGCTTCCAGCCAGCCTGCCCCAGCCTGTGCCACTGATTTACCAGGGGTACTTTCTCCAGCCAGTGCTGGGGTTGAGCCCTGTGGTGTATTAGCACCAGTTTGATTTCAGAATTCAGATTTTTTTTTTTAAAATGATTTCATGTTTTTCATCCTTACTTCTTGTTTTACCAAAACTCAAACCAAACAAAGCATGCACACACATTAAAAAAATGCTTCTTAATTTCACCTTGAGAACCTTAAGGTTATCTTTTTAAGGTAGCCATTAAAACTTTGTTGTTGTTTTTCTACTAAGTCTAATAAAATGTGTATTCACGCAGGAAAATGTATAGAATCAAGATATACTGTGTAAAATAGCAAGATACTGGGAAAAAAAAATCCCCCAAAATCTCTTGATGAAATGCTACATCTGGTCAGGAAAGCGTCAAAACTCCTATTAGCTATGATGAAAGTCATGATTCCACTTCATCCTGCTATATAAGGCCTGTGCCAGCTCTTTGGCACAGCAAAGTATTATCTTGGGAAGCAGCCAGTAGAGAGTTGTCTTCTGCCTAATGCTGATACGGAAGGACTGGACAGTCTAACCTAAACTGTCCTCGCATAATGAGGAACTGGACCTTGTGAAAAGGTGGCTACACTTCAAAAGCAGCCTTCCCTGATGCAAAAATCATGTCCCTGTACTTGTCCTGAGTATGCCCTCTGACAACAGCAGGAACTAAAAGCTCAAGAGGAGAAGGCTGAAACATTCTTAGTTTAAAAAAAAGAAACTGGATTGCCAGGAAATGACACTAGCTTAAGGTCAAAGCTTCCATATAAAATCCAGCTATTTCTGTTGATATGTTTTGAAGTATTTTTACAAATATACTTTATTACTACAGCTTTGAACACACATTCATAACACAATCTGTATAGGTGATAGCATCCACATTAATGCTAGAAGAAAGAAAAAATATCAGTCAAGAGAAAATTTCCCAAAGAAATACCCAAATCAGGTAAGGACAAGTCATAAATCTAACATTTGCCAGTCGTGCATTACCAGATAAGAGGCAGAAATGTAATTTCACTTTCCATTTGTCATCCAAATTTCATGTTAAGCAGCTAGCCACTTTCCCATAACCTCAGAGGTTCATTGTTCTTTGTGAGTGTCCTTTTCTCATTGCCAGCAGTTACCTATTATTACTGTTACAATCTACATAACTAAAGAGACTCTGTGATGGCACAGCTGCCTCAGAGAAAGGTGGCTGCAGTGATTATGTTAATGGGATCACTAATTTCTTGTATAAACATAGCTTTAAGCTGTTGTGCTACTTCATGTGTCAGTAACTGGGTCAATGAAAAATCTTGAGCAAAATATAAAAATGTTAATAACTTCATTGTTATTTATTTATATTTTAGTAGCACTTACATGCCACAATAAGCTGAGATGCTAGTATTTGTGGCAAAAAATACCCTGTCTCCTTGTAAAAGCCTATGTAATCAGATAACAGGACCTTATTTCTCCTCTTCTATGCTCTTCTCACCCTCTAGCCAGCCCTCATGAGCCCCCACCCGGAGTACTGCACCCAGCTCTGGGGTCTCTAGTACAAGAAAGGCATAGACCTGCTAAAGTGGGTCCAGAGGAGGGCCATGAAGGTGGTCAGAGGGCTGGAACACCTCTCTTATGAAGAAAGGTTGAGAGAGTTGGAGTTGTTCAGCCTAGAGAATAGAAGCCTCCAGGGACACCTTATTGCGGCTTTTCAGTGTATAAAGTGGGCTTATAAGAAAGACAAAGAGAGCCCTTCTACCAAGGCCTGTAGTAACAGGACAAGGGGTAAAAGTTTCAAACTGACAGAAGGTAGATTTAAATTGGATATAAGCATGAAATTTTTTATGATGAGGACAAAAAGACACTGGAACAGGTTGCCCAGAGAAGCTGTGGATGCCCCATCATTGGAAGTGTTCATGGTCAGGTTGGATGGGACTTTGACCAACCTGACCTATTGAAAGATGTCTCTGCCCATGACAGGAGGGTTGGACTAGATGACCTTTAGAAGTCCCTTCAGACCCAAACCATTTTATGATTCTATGATTCTATATTTCTATGAAAGATACAAAGAAAAAAGATCACAAAGAAATAGTGAGATAATTAAAATATTTACATAGAAGAGTAATAAACCAATTAACAGATTGTCATTGAAATGTTGGAAGCCTCTCTGTTCCTATATTTATCATATGATAAGGAAAAAATACTTGTTTCAACATTAACAAAAAGAAAGCTGTCTCTTAGTATGTAAGGTGGTCAGCTTTCCTGACCATACAAGCTGCATTTCTAGGCCCAGAAGATATACACCATCTCTCCCAAAAAGTAAAGGGGCAGGAGGATCTAGGATTAGTTCATACATGTCCTGTCTCTGGGACTTGACAATATGTCCCAGCTCTTTTTACATTTCTGCAAATAATGACAACTTCTGTGGTTAATTTCCTCCCATAGAGAGGGACTCAAGTTGGCCACCAGTCCATGGACCACTGAGCTCCTGCCTCAAAGCCTTTCTTGAATTGACCATGTAGAGACATGGATTGCTTATTCTTGTGATATATCTTTATTGATGACAAGAATCTGGCAGGATTTTTGCCACTAAGTAAAAGCTGAACTTGGACAGCTGATGCGTCTTAAAGCTAGATGACCTGATATCCATATCTCCCTCTTAACAAGGGGGTACTGTGTTTTCTTATGGGCCTGGCTGCCTATGAGTATGTGCCCAATTACTGTTATATTCACATTCAAAACAGAGTGCTCTTAGCCTGCTTGGAAGACAGCAGTAGCTACAGCAACAGCCTAGGAAATAATCAATCTCTTTTGTAGACAAGATGTCCAAGTCTTTAGAGCTTTCACAGTGATATCCCTTCCAATTAAGCTTTCCACAAAAATAGGCAGGAAGCCAGGACAGATCACCCATAGTCTGCCCTCAGGAAGAAATGTCACTTAGGTAGAGAGTACTCATGGGGGTTTTTTTGCATATTTTGAATATGTACAGTGTGGTGTACTTGCAGAGCACAGTGCTTTAGACAGCAAGTGCTATAAGGATGGATAACCTAAGGAAATATCTATATCCAAAGACAAGCCCAATGTCCTTGCCAAACACAGATGGAAATCTTTATTCTGGCAGCTGCTGACCCTTAGATCTCTAAAGGTTTTAAGCTTACTTTATATAATGTGCAAACACAAATAACTGTATAGATGTAATCCGTGCAAGTACCATTGGAACAGCCTCTCTTCCAATAATGACTCTTTTCTACATTCTACCTGCACTTAGGGTCTGGATTTCAAAGGCTTCAGTTTGGCTATTCAAAGACAAGATGAGATATTTTCATTATGCAGCACCCTGCCAAGAAATTTGTGTAGCATCTTGCAGTACCAGTTAAGTGAGGAAGATACATGCCTGCTGCCCAGTCTCAAAATAAACACAGAAAATTATGAAGGAAAGTGACAGTGTAGTGTAATCTCAAAGAGATGAAAAAGAAATGTTCTCTCAAAGAAAAAAAAAGCATAAACAGACTAAAAAAATCAGAAGAGACTGCAAATGTCTGCACTTTGGTTTATTTTTAAATTAGCTTTTTTAAGACTGGAGTTTTTCAGAGATACACTAGGTATCTCTGAATAAACTAGCTTGAGTGTTGAAGAACATCTGTCCTTCATGGTGTTTTTCCAAAGTTATTTTACTTTCTCTCTCATTGATCCCAATGGGAAGACTGCCACACAACAATACTAGTCAACACCCAAACTAAGTTGTATACAGATAGGTCAGACTGTTTTTTTTCAGCTCTGCACTGGTCTGTGCCAATGTCCTTCCTTACATGTCAATATGTCCATCTACGTTGCACTCATCTTTCAAATTTACCTTACAATATGTTTCAAAAACCATGTATGCTGAATTGTTTCTAAGACCCTCTTAGGCACCGAATGTGAAAAGGACTAAATTGTATTCATACAATATTAAGAAAGCCTCTTCAGCCTTGAGCATTTTTTAGATCTGACTATACTGGCTGAGAGTACCTATACAACATGCTTGAATATGTAATTCCATTGTATTTTGAGGATGAAGCAATATTTCTGTTGTAAAGATAGGTGTCCTGTTAGAAATACTAGTTGAATGACACAATACCGCAATACATTACTGAACATTTGGTCTTCACAAGATACCTTGCACCCATTAGTTTTAGGTTATGCAACCTTTGTAGGAAATTCAGATATGTCATTCCAAACCAATCTTATAATGGGAACTGAGAATTGCACAACTGAGGTACAAATATACTCTGATGAAATTACCCCATTCAAGTTTCTGGAAGCATCTAAAATATGGGACTATAGATTCAAATAATTAATAGTGGCATGTTATTCACACACTTCAGTAACTTTGATTATGTGAGGTCAGAAAGGAAGGTAGGTAGGCTGAAACACAGGTTCTTTAAGTAAAAGAGCGGTATGCTGCTTTTTACATAAGCTTGTTTTCTTTCATCTTACTGGAAATTACATGCTCTCTGGTTGCTGCAACAGTGGATACAGACTTTGCAGTGCAAAAGCAATGTGATTTATGCATTTGATGTTGTTGCAGTTGGCCAGTTCTTGTTTTCTGAAAGCTGACTTCATAGTCCAGCTGGGTCATTAAAAGTTTAAAAATACAACAAACAGAACTAGAGATATTTCATCTCAACATAATAATAAACTGATATTTTCTACAAGCTAAACCATTAAACATTTGAGTTTCCCCTGAAAGAAAATAGAATTTGGTGTTTTGGGCTTATATCTTGGAAAATTCCAGTTAAAAATATGTGAAAAACCATATGATTACTTTATAGAATCCTATTGTGCTCTTGACCATATGTCTTTTGGTCTTACTGGATAAACAAACAGTTGTTAGTTTTAATTATTAATTTTAGTTTGGCTGGATCAATTGCATCATTATTTTTCCACCCAAAGTATTTTGTTAGTAGGTTGTTTCATCTAATTTCTACATGTGTCTAGAAATGGACACCGCACAAGCCATAACATACCAAATCTTTGGGATTTGTATTTTTATTTTTTTAGGTAGAGAGCCATTTCGCAGCAAGAGATATTCTTTCTCTTTTTTCAGTGGTGTTTTATTCTGTTAAACTTTCAGACCAAGATGCTGTACAACAAAACATTTAGAGAGCTCACTGGGGATCTGGTCAGAGCCTGTTGCTGGTGTGCCTGAAATAACCAAAGGAATTCTGATACAACGCACAATGACCACAGCAAACTGCCAGCTCAACATTCCCTGCTCGTGACAGCTCAGGGACTGAGCATCTGAGCATCTATGGTTCTATGGTGTCTGCCTAATGATAATTCGGGAACATTATCTGCAGTTTGGCCACACATTTCTTATTAAATAGGTTTTTTTAATTATTAATTGCAATTATTAATTTCCAAAATTCTGTCTGATTTTCAGAATTGCTGCAAGAGTCTGAAGTAAGTCCACTTGTCCAAAGCCCTCTAGAAAGCCTGTCTCAGCTCAAGTCAATATCCTTTGCTGCCTGGTTTCCATTATAATACCAGAGATGAAACTGTTTATTCTTCATGTACTTTCACTGTAGGAATATAATGTGATTCATACTGTCTCCCCTTCAGAGAGAGGACAAGAAAGTCAGTTTCCCACAAGGGTTTTGAATTCTGTAGACCCTAACTCAAATTGACATCAAATTCCCTTTTATTCAGGCAATTTATAGTACTGGCCTTTTTTCTGATAAAAGCCCAAAAAAAATAGGAAAGGTAGTTCAGCCTGGTACAGTTACGTTTTCTATTTTTACCTATATATAAAATTTGGTCCGTCATGCTTTGCATTTCACAATCAGATGCCTGGTAGGTTTTTGCACTTTAGACAATTACACGTAAGTTTGATACATATAACCACTAAAGCTGCCAGACAGCTTAGCCTTGTTTCGAAAATCACATGTCAGCCTGAAGTGTTTAAAACTGTTGTCTTGAATACTTCCTTCTATTAACTTAGGCTTCTGTTTTTTCATCTGATTTCATGTACAGAATTTATACGTTTTACTAGACAAACACCTTTTTTGTATTTTAGACATTCTCACCAAGAGGCACACATACTCGTCTACAAGTACTAGGCATGAATAAATGAAGAATATGAGACGATTGAAGTACACATTCAATCCATATGTTTAGAGTTGTTTCATACAGCTTTTGGTCTTAAAAAAACAATATTTTAAAATAAGTTTCTGCCTCTCTTTTCTTACTTCCTTCTTTGTTACTTAAATTTGCTTTGTGGCTCCACTGAAAGTACCGTTCCTCAATTTCAGAATCACTGTGGGTTTAGACATTCTTATGGGAGAGTTCCAAGTCTTTTCCACTGGTTTGTCTCCTCCCACCTACTGGTTCAGTCCTGAGCTATATGAGATTTGATTTCAGTGGAAACTGTCTTTTGGCCCAAATAATGTTTTTTAGTGTCATGAAATTCCTTTTTTGTCTGATTTATAGAGACAACTGAATTTAAAAATTAAAGATCCCAAGTAATATCTTTACACCCAGACTGTTGGCTATTTTAAGATGATTAGTAATTGTTCCAGCTGAGACTGTTTCAATCCCTTTTAAATAATTGAACATTCAATGGAAGTGAAAGAGAGAAGGAGAAACTGCAAACCTGATTGTACAGCCCATTGGTGTTTTCTTCTGGGATACAGAATAGTCATGTTACAAGCTTCTGCTCCAAAATTCAGTTTAATTATTTATACAAAGAGAAATAGCTTCAATTGTATACAGAGAGGAGTTCACACTAGGATATTCAATATCTTGATGATGAGGGTACTCCCTTGGGATGCTGGGAGACCTCTCTTTCAATTCCTAGGCTAGTGAATATTTAATAATTTATACACAGTAAGACTGCTTCAAGATAAACTCATACCAGACTATCCAGCACTGCAATGATTAGGATGCTTATTTGCAATTTAAACAGACCTGATTTCAACCCTCTGATCAAATCAGACCCCCAAATCAAAAAGCACAAATGTTTGAAAACAGATTCCTCTCTCCTAGACAAGTGCTTTGAACTCTGGACTACTAAGTAAAATAAGGCCAAACTCTTTATCTTCAGGTTTTGTGGAGCAGAGTATTTGTGAGAGAGCTGACTGAGAATTGGATATTTATTTCCTGAAGAGGATTCTTTGTTGTGAAAATATAATATCAAGTGTTCTCAGTACCTGTCTCGGAGTGCTTCCATATCTTGTCATTCCCATCTTGGGTAGCTCATAGGTGTTAGCTTTTGTGAATCCTACTTATAGGCACCAAATTCTCTATACTACGCATAAGAAGTCTGGCCTTCAAATGTGGGACCTGAGGTTATAGTAGACTGCGTTGTGCCTAAATGTTATAAATGCTAAATTCAACTTCATTTGTATGCATGGGAGAAGAGAGAAAATACTTATTTGTGTATAAGTTACTTGTATAACTATATCACAGAAGAAATAAGGCTACTTCAAAATGAGTAGCAGTGCAGATTAGTTCCAATTAGTCCCCAAAAGAATATTTTACTTAAATCTATTCTCTGTGTAATCATATTGATTATGAAAGGAGCAGAGCATAGCAGCAGCAACGGTAAGTTATGTGGCTGTGCACATGTTAATGAGGAAAGGGCAGGTTCCTGGAGCCAGGGAAACCCACAGGTGTGCAGAGAGACCCAATTGTTGTCTTATGTTCAGAATCTCAAGCTGCTAGTTTCTTTTACCTTCAATGAATTATACATTTGCTGTTGATAGGAAAGTTAAGGAGACATCTTTGTTCCAGGAAAGCCTGCATGAAGCCATGTTGAACTATAACTTCAGTGGCAATTTCAAAAATATTCTTCTCACCATATCAATGTTTGTTTCAGTTGTGCAACCTCTGTAAATAGAGATCACTTCCTTCCTTGTCTCTGGAAAGAAGTACAGCGGTTGCAGCTGCTACAATCCTTTATGCTATCATGGCAGTCTTAGCTGGTTTTCATTCCACAGACTGCCTTCACTATACATCAAAAGGCCATATGTTCCACCTATGAAAACATTGCATACTGAGGAGTGCCGACCACAATTATGTAAGAGCTTAACAATAATTCTTTTCACAAGAGCATCATGCACTCTTAAAAAAAAAACACAAATTGCACATTTTATTAGGTATTTGTATGTGAGTTATGGGTGTGAGAGTAATAGGTAGTGGATAAGACTAGCAGAATTCACATGTAAGTTCTCCCAGAACTCTTCTTCCATATATCTGAGACAGCTTTGCAAATGGGACATGATCATATTGCATCTGCCTTGCAGATCACTAAGGTGCAGAGTGGTAAACCAGTGTCTAACAGCAATGTTAGGACTAGAATTGATATCACATAGCTTTTTAAATTACTGAATACTTGAATACTTGTACTATAAGATACCGACTTAAGCCTCCCTTTAGAATCAGTGAAGACAAAGAGACTAGCTCACCCCATCTAATTCAGACATCTAATTTAGGATATAATCAACTACAGAGGGAGTCTACACAACTTGATTAGACTGGATACTCAGTTTTTAGGCAGATAAAGTTTTTTGATGATTCTTGCTATAAATTTTTTAAGTTCTTCTTTGACACAGTAGTCAAGATGTAGTACTAGTTTGGCTATTTGTATATCTATGTTTACTGACTGCATATTGAATGGAAAATTGTTTAGCATTTAGGACAAAATGAGATCGAAACTATGGATTTGTATTTTATTTGATAATTCATCACATTCATCAGTAATGCATTCTTTTGTTTTAATGATATTATGTGGCTCTATATGAGGTAAATTTCTGTGACCTATTTTCTCATCCTGATCATTTAAGAACAACTATGAAGCGTAGCAAGCTATAAAAATAGATTTTTTTAATGTGTTTTCTGTGTCAAATGAAGGCTTTTGGCATGTCTCATGTGTCCAGTATAAGTCTTATTTGTCAATGTGAGAACTGAATAAAAATCAGCAGGAAACAGAAAACTTGCAGTAAGAAACGCAGCTGAAAATAAAGCAAACCAATAACAATTGAACAGTGGTTAATGAAAATGGATGGAAAGAAGGAGAAGAAAGAATTGACACAAGAAGAAGTAGCATTGTTTATCTTAATTTGGCTACCTATCTTAAAGTAAATTATAAACCCCAATGCTGAACTGTAAATAAAGAGGAAATATGAACCCTTTTTTAAACTTGCTCTGTATGTAGCATTGACTCCAGTTCTAGAATCTTCTATTATCTCTCTTCTTTTTTCACATTAAATAATTAATTCTTCCATGTCTGTCACAGGCACCCCTGTCCTGGTTTTGGCTGGGATAGAGTTAATTTTCTTCACTGTGGCTGGTATAGTGTGTTTTGGATTTGGTATGAGAATAGTGTGAATGGCACACTGACGTTTCAGTTGTTGTTAAGTAGCAGCTAAGTGTCCCTAGTAGTGCCTATGCTAGTCAAGGACTTTTTTCATCTTCCTTTCCTCTGCTAGGGGCACAAGAAGCCCAGAGGGGAAGGGACACAGCCGGGACAGCTGACCCCAACTGACCAAAGGGGTATTCCATACCAGATGACGTCATGCTCAGTATATAAAGCTGAGGGAAGAAGAAGGAAGACAGGGACATGCAGAGTGATGACATTTGTCTTCCCAAGTAACCATTACGCATGATGGAGCCCTGCTTTCCTGGAGATGGCTGAACACCTGCCTGCCCATGGGAAGGAGGGAATGAATTCCTTGTTTTGCTTTGCTTGCGCGTGCAGCTTTTGCTTTTCCTTTTCATTATATTATTATTGTTAGTATTATTATTACTATTACTATTACTCTTTTGCTTTACCTATTAAACTCTCTTTATCTCAACTCACAAATTTTCCCACTTTTACCCTTCTGATTCTCTCCCCATCCCACCAGGGGGGAGTGAGCAAGTGACTGTGTGGTGCCTAGTTGCCAGCTGGGGCTAAACCATGACAACCCCCCGCAAAAAACCTCCAAATATTTTGTGGGTTTGTTTTTAAATTCGTTATTTAGCTAAAAAAATAAAAACAGTTCAGCTCAAGAATAATTTTGTAAATTTTCTTTTATATATTCCTTTTTTATTTAAATTTATCACTTCTCATCTTTCTAAACTTTGTTATTATTATAGTTAAAGAGGAAAATCACGTAGAATTAAACTGTCATTACCTACAGCCAGGTTGCTCTAACTATTTTAAGGTAAAATTCCCAGCAGCTGCAATCATTAAAGCCAAAATCCATTTCATTCTAATGCTTCATGTTTCATGTGACCTTATTGTTTCCCCAAACTAGTAAAGGAAAAACATGTTTTCTTTTACTTCTATACTGAGCATATAGCATTTTTTATCAATTGTTCAGTTACTTTGGGTGCCAAGATCTGAAGAAATATCTGCAGTTTTCTTTTCCTTGGTTTATTACTTCATGTCTGTCAAAGATCAACAGAAAAAGCAAACAATGAAATCATACAGTTCTATAATCTACCAGCTGCTATAGAATTACTCTAGTAGCTTTTTGTTATTGCTATGAAATTATTCATCATTTTTCCTGATTTTAAATAATAGTCTATGATCACACAAATTAACCCACAAACCACATCAGAAATATGTCACCTATTCCTCAAATACATAAGGAAAAAATGTGTACTGTCAACTAATATTCTTGGAGAAAGGAGGCACGTTCCTTTACTTTTAAAGTGTAATCATTCTTTCATTGACAGGAAAATGCCACTGTCACCAAAAACTGGGAATAAACCTCCTTAACACAGAGTGTATTAAAGAGCAGGCATTACTTTATTTGGCGCTGGGTGCATGTGGGATCTTTCCATCTAGCATAAACACCTACCATAATTCCTTTTTGACATTTATACGTAAAAGTTAACACACCAAATCTACCTAATAGATAATCATCAACCTGACTAGGCATCCCCTTCTTCCATTGGTCTGTATCTTCTCCACTTAAGTTTAAAGCTACAGTGGGATCTAAATTCATTGCGCATGCTCAAGAGGAGTGTGGGGGGTAGTCCCTTCATCCCTCAGTTGAGTCAGTGGACACAATCCCCCCCCGCCAGAATACCTTTCCCCCAGTTTCCGTGCTTTGGTGCCTTCTGGGCCAAGATGTTCCCTTTTGTCAGTGTTGACTGATTTGTGTCCTTCCCTTGTCTTCACACCCTTCTTTGTAGCAGGATGTTTCCACTGTTAGTCCTTGAAGTTCTACTGAATTGTATTATTTTAGAACATCCTTGTCAATGAGGCATTCATTGCTAACACACTCCTATCTGGCCCAAGCATTATTAAAAATCTCAGGTGTTAGTTTCCACTCCTAACTGTGATCCTTTCTTAATTACTAATAACTCCTGTGCTATTCCATTTCATCCAAGAAGAATATATATATAAATATATATATATGCATGTTTGAGATAACACCACTACCTAAGATTTATGATCCAGATCTAAAGATCTGATAGACAGACACACTTCCCTTATCTCAGTAGTTTACACCAGGTGAAGACTAGTTCCAAAACATGGATTAATCTCAACTTTTTCCCCAAAAAACTTTAGAGTCTTGTCCCTAAAGGACTATAAATGAAAAAATTAATAAGGTATGTCCTCTAACTGTTTTTTAAGGAGACCATAATAACCACCACAGAAAGGCTGCTGCTGAAATACAGAACACATCTCTATTCTCAATGGAAATCTGAAATTACAAAGGAAATTATTTTTGACACACTGAGAATATATTATTGGATACTACCAAATCTTGTTTAGAGGCACTAATTTAAAAAAATTTAACTTCTTAAAAAATGACCAAACTTGAGGTATGTTTCATCTCACCTAGCTTTTGCTGTTAAAGCTAAGCATTTTTTTATGCCTAATGCCATCATTCAAAGTATTCTAAGGTCCTTCAACAAGCTACCTCCAGAAGATCTTTCATCCTACCAAAGACATGTATTTTAGGACAGTGTAAATCATCCTCTAGAGGTGCTTATGTTGCTCCATCTGCTTTGGAAGGAGGCTAGATGAGTAGCTGACACAATTCAATGGCTAAAGGTATGTGAGATGAGTGTTATTTCCAGTGAATCTTCTACCTTCCCATTAGAATCAGAATCTGAAGTGTCTGTAGTATTTTAGACCATAGATATAGATATACATGGGTCAACTCTTCGTAATTGATCTGTCTTGATTTTAAGTTCACTCGGGACGAAGCAGGAGTTAATTTATATTTAATTTAATATTTTATGTTAATGCTTACAACTACTGAACTTTCAACATGCAGATTACTTCTTTCTCATTCTCCAAAATGTATGTCCTGATCATTCATGTGCAGCTGTCTTTACAGAGAAACCTTCAGCATACATAAAGCCCTGCCAAGCAACTGTTATTTTCTTCCTTTTGTGTCAGAAGATGGAAGGGAAGGACCCCATGGAGGTGCTCAAAGTCTTGAAACAGGTCATGTCACAAGTCTGGGAATTAAAGTACCAAACTTTTACTGTGGGATGAAATGATTTGAAAGAGCTGCTTTCTGTTTCCTTCCCTTTTTATACCAAAGACACATACTGATAATTCTGATGTTGTAGCCTGATAATCACTGAGCATTTATTACATCATGAAAACTGATTGTGGCTTTTAAAGCCCTGCAGAAAAATATTGGTTAATTTTCATATGACTTTACTGTACTGGTTGACTGACACAATATTGTGTTTTCAATTGCCAATGAATCATACTTTTTTTTTTTTTGAGACAGATTTTTCCTTTACTTTTCTGTCTTCCATTTAGCTAATATTGATTTTCCACCACAGAGTTTCTAATGAACTGGAAACGAACCTTTCTCCCTTTATGTACCTTTTCCTTCTATACAGTACATTAACATTCTCAAATTACATGTGGAAACATGTAGGGCAGAATATTACTTTAACTCTGTTCAGAAAAGAAGAGATTGGAAACAATTTTTAGTTGCAGAAAAGATTTAGTCACTCTTAAAAGGTTTTTTCTTAGTTCAAATTATTCTAATCCTATATTAATCATTAAAATCAGAATATTGTTGCCTTCCACTCTATTGTCTTTACAACGGCTATTATTTAGGATTTTGTATGTTTATTCCCTGCACCTCCAGCAATGAGGACATGTTTATACTCTACCACAAACAGCTGTATACTGCAGATATATGTAAGTTATTATTATATCGCTAACTAAGATACTATCAGCAAAACATCCTGAGGACTCTGCATTCCAGTGAAGTGTAACTGGTCAGCCAAGCTATCAAGGAAGTGCTGAATCCTGAGCTGTCACAAAATATAGATGAAGGTATCCAAGCTAGCTATTTTAGGTCTTACCTTATATATCTACTTGAAACTAGCGACATGGCAAGTGCAAGTATTTAGGAAGAGATAACAAGAAAGCAAAGCTGCTTACTCATGTAGGAGCTGCCTGAAAAATTTCTGTGGTATTACAGCATAGCAACAGTATTTTCAAAAGTCAATGCTGTCAAGAAAAATAAGTTTTGTCTATCATTTAAAGTGGAAAAAAGACTGAAATATCCAGAAAGCTGGGAATTCCAGAACAAATGAAGATTAAGCCTTAATGCATTCAGGGGTTTTATGTATTTACTGGCAGAGCTTAAAACTAGTCTGAGAACATGGAAAGTAATCACTACCTAGATTACTCTTAGTAAATGAAATCAAAAGCTAATAAGACTTAAAGGTAGCAAAGAAGCTTCAAACAGTAATGCAAAGCTCTTGTGTATTTAGAACTCTACTGTAACTTAATTTTAGTAAGCTTCAGAATACATTTTATCTCAAATAAAAATAGGGTTTGTTTAGAGACCATGCTCTGAAAAAAGTTCTTGCTATCATTTGCAGGTGTTGTTTTGTATTTAAGAAATATTAAAAGAATTAACAATGCAAATTAAATAGCTTGCTTTCAGCTGTTTACTGCAACAATTTAGTACAAATATTTGTTATGGTTTAGCCCCAGCCAGCAACTAAGCACCACAGAGCTGTTCGCTCACTCCCCCCACCCCTGTGGGATGGGGGAGAGAATCAGAAGGGAAAAAGCAAGAAAACTCGTGGGCTGAGATAAGAATAGTTTAATAATTAAAATAAAATAGTAATAGGAATAATGGTGGTAATAATAATAATAATAAATGAAAAAGAAAATAGTGAGACAGAGAAATGAAACCTGGGGAAAGAGAAAAAAACCAAACACAAGCAATGCAACCACTCGCCACCCACTGACCAACACCACCAGTCACTGGCCACAATTGTTTCTTCCTCCGGCCAACACCCCCCAGTTAATGTATTGGGCATGGTGTCATATAATATGGAATATCCCTTTGGCCAGTTTGGACCAGCTGTTCTGGCTGTGTCCCCTCCCCTCTTGGCTTCTTGTGCACCTGGCAGAGCATGGGAAGCTGGAAAAGTCCTTGACTAGTACAAGCACTACCTAACTAAAACATTGGTGTGTTATCAACATTGTTTTCATACTAAGTCCAAAACACAGCACTATGCCAGCTACAGTGAGGAAATCTAACTATATCCCAGCTAAAACCATGACAGTATTCTAAGATCATGTACAGTTTCAAGTGTAATAAGCTCACTATTTGGTTTTAATATGGTAAAAATAATAATTAAAGTTTGACACTTGCTACTGTATATTGCCTTTATTCTCTACTTGTAGCTACCCAATTATCAATAATTTTATAGTTAGTCAGGAAACCCAAAAGTTCCTGAGAAATACATGTGACATGATCTATATTATTTAATGTGTATATGGTCTAAATTAATTACTTAAAAAACTGAACTAGTGGATTACATTGTATGGCAAGCTCTTACTTAGCTGTAGATAGCAGGTAGATTATTGTATACAGGCTACTTGTCCCAAGATGTGCACACTTTACTCACTTTGTAGACTGCGATATAATTTCAAGAAAACATATTACAATAAAAATGGGATTCAATTCCAGTCTTTGGTATCAGAAGGCTACTTCCAGTAAAAAGACCTCAGTTACTAAGGAGAGATATATATATTCTGTTGTATATTAGAACAAACCAGTCAAGATTCAATCCACCTTTTTAAAGGATCTATCATAGTTGCTCTACCATGTGAGAGTAAGGCATTAGCTGCAGGAGGGTGATTCAGATTTTCTATATGAGGTGTTTAGTTTATATACTTTACCGACTGAAGGGGTTTTTTTAGGTCATTCAGAAAATGTTATTCAGTGATCCTATATGCTAAGGAGGGAACAGCCCAGAGCTTGCCAGAAAGGAAACTGTCTATCACAAGATTGATTCAGGGCTGCACAAGTCGCCTTTCGTTGCCTGTTGAAGAGAGAAAGAGAAGGCACGTTTTTCCTAAAGTTGATTGGCAATATAGGCACGTTTCAGTGACTGAAGTTTACATGAACATCCTTGATTTGTAAGAAAGGGTCAAAGCACCAGGTCATTGACTGGAGGAAAGAGGGCTGCTTTCCATCTCTTTTATTGAAAGTGCATTTCTGTGTACGAAGTAATGTAGCATTCATGAAAACAAAACAGAAAAATTAGCAAGGGAAAGTCTATATTTATAATCATGAAGTTGGAGACTCTCTAGGATTAGTGTGGAAAAGCTGACTGGCAAATCTTCTATAGACCTTGTTTTTAGTTTCTGTTCTTATGAAAATAAGGCTTGTGTGATCTTTTCCATATGCATGTGCTAGCATGTATTTATCAGGAGATTACCTGTCTTTACTTGTTGCATTCACTCACATCTCCAGTTTTCTGATGTAAAAATGGGAAGCCATATACTGCCAGGTCAGTCCTGTTGTTTCCCTAGCATGGGAAACCTCGTTTCCTCCATGTAGGAAGAATCCCTAGTGAAGATACCATTATGTCGGGAGTCAACGGCCATTTACATTCCTGCCTTAGCATGTAATCAAAGGTTACAGGAGCAAAGTCAGAGCTGCCCATACATATCAGCAATATTTCTAGGTCTGTGAGTGTGTGTATGTGAGTACCTGGTTTATTATGATACCTTTTATTATAATAAATAACTGGTTTCTTTTAGCTGGATTTGAAAAAGGAGTGGAGACTGCAAAGGTAATTATCATTCTGCACTTTTTGTTTCAATAAAAAAGGGATAGTGAAACCAAGTTAAAATGTCCTTTAGTTTGCTTCTAATACTTTCTTATTTCATTGACTAATTTCCAATAAGGGGTGGAGCAGCCCCTACATTATTGACAAAACATGAGAGAAGGCTGCAATGGGAAGAGTTGAAGGGACACTCACATTTCAACTGCTCTCAGGAATAGAACCTTAAGCAATTATCTGCATCAAAACAAGATGGTTGTGGTTAAGAAGTGACTGCCCGATCACTTTCTTGGATTCAAATATCTTTATTCCCCTTCAACAGCGCTTTAAGTATCTAAGTACTGTATGGTAGCTTGTGATTTATGCATACAAGTGATAGAGTACATTTCTACTCCCCAGTATTTAAAAGAAAAGCAACAGTCCCAGTTTCATTGGTGAGGAGCTGAGGCACAAATATGTTGAAGTTCCCCAGGGTGACTAAGTAAAACTATGGAAGACGCAGGAGAAAGCCATCTAACATATTCAACATATCTATTTTGACTGCATCCATTTCCACACAACTATGACCAACCATCCTTCACTGTGGAGTAAAAAACCTTTTAAAAAAACACGTTGACTTCAAATTTTTATGCTTTTGTTTGTGATTAGAGCTTTAATAATGATTTACAAATTTACCAGTTTTAACAAGCATATCTAAAGAAACCGAATAAACAATCATTGTTCCTCTGAAGAAATTTATAGCTTAGAAAGGTCATCACCATATATTCAAGCTTATTTGTCTAGTCTCAGTGTGCACAAGTTTGTTCAGGTTTGTTTCAAAATTGCCACGTAAAACTGGCCTGAGAATTGTTCTTTAGGGTGGTTTGTTTCTTTTCATTTAAAGCAGTTACATGCAGGCAAATGCACACATTGCTTTACCTCAGGAAACTCCTTTTACATCTGTGCATCACTACTGGAGAACCTTATTTCCCTATCTTACATACACATTAGGGTTTCCTGTGATAATTTCTATTCTCCTGGCACAGAATAATGGGCTGAACTCCTTTCCAAGGCCACCAACAAAGTTTTTTGGTTAATGTATGAAAATCTCCCAGCTCCTACTAGTCAGACAACCAAAATAGCATGAAATTCAGGTCTTCCAAATGGATCTTTGTTGTGGTTTAGCCCCAGTCAGCAACTAAATACCACGCAGTCACTCGCTCACTCCCCCCATCCCTGTGGGATGGGAGAGACAATCAGAGGGCCAAAGTAAGAAAACTCGTGTGTTGAGACAAGAACATTTTAATAATTACAATAAAACAGTAATAACAAAATTAATAATAGTAGTAATATAATGAAAAAGAAAACAATGAGAGAGAGATGAAACTTCTGGAGGAGGGAAAAACCCCAAACAAGTAGCGATTCAACTGCTCACCACGCACCGACTGACGCCACTGGTCCCTGAGCTGCAATTGCTCTCCCCCTCCCCCAGCCAGCTCCTCCCAGGTAACATACTGGGCATGACGTTACATGACATGGAATATCCCTTTGGCCAGTCTCTTAGCTGTGCCCCCTCCCCTCCTGGCTTCTTGTGCACCCGGCAGAGCATGGGAAGCTGGAAAAGTCCTTGACTAGTACAAGCAAAACCCAGCAACAGCCAAAACATGGGTGTGTTATCAACATTGTTTTCATGCTAAGTCCAAAGCACAACACTCTGCCAGCTGCAGTGAAGAAAATTCACTCTATCCCAGCTAAAACCATGACATCAAATGGCATCTCTAATCCAGCAACCTTCAGCATTTTCAAATGCAGTTTCATAAGGGATTCCACTACTTTTGCGGCATGCATTTTCCAATTAAGACACCTGTAAACTCTAATAGAAGTTTTTTAATTGCTATTAAAAACTGACTTCCATCTTTATAAATAAAGATAAATATTATCTTATTTTAAATTTTATCTTTATTTTTAAAGATAAATTTTATAGGTAGATAGATTCGTTTTAAATATACATCCTGAAGATACAGTAACCAAAATAGCTAAAACAGAGAGATTACACCAACTAAGACAAAATGTAAAAACAGAAGAAATTGAACCATGCAAAGATGAGACAGCAATGCCTTTTTCTTTTAATTAGAAATAACTGGAGGTTATGTTGTGCAAAAGAGAAACAAGACAGGAAGCTAAGCATACTGTAAAGATCCTTTGTCTTGGAAAAAATTGATGGTATATAGAAATGTCAGAAGTTGAACAAAATTTGTTGTGAACAAAAACCAAAGAAATTAACAATGAATATCCAAAGATTTAGCTAAAGTGCTAAAGAGAAATGTTGATGTATTTTTTTCACATATACTTCAACAGAGTCAAACAAGATACTGGACGGTCACACATCATTTCAGCACAAGAGTTCTTAATGAAACCAAACCCAGCCACATAAAATTATACTTTATTAAGAGAAATAGCAAATGGGGAACACTGGATTTTGTATGCTTAAATATTTCAAGAGTATTTGAAATGAAGAGAAAGGTTTTGTTTAGGCTTTGGTTGTTTTTCTTTTCACTCTGCTTTAGTTTATAACAGAAATATGAGGCTAATGTCACAGAATCACAGAACCACAGAATAGTAGGGGTTAGAAGGGACTTCTGCAGATCATCATGTCCAACCCCCCCTGCTTGAGCAGGCACACCCATAGCAGGGGGCACAGGAACGCATCCAGGTGGGTTTTGAATGTCTCCAGGGAAGGAGATTCCACAACTTCCCTGGGCAGCCTCTTCCACTGCTCTGGCACCCTCACAGGAAAGAAGGTTTTTCTCTCGTTTAGCTGGAACTTCCTGTGTTCCAACTTGTGCCAATTGCCCCTTGGCCTGTCATTGGGCACCACTGAAAAGAGCCTAGTCCCATTGTCCTGACTCCCACCCTTTAGATATTTATAGGCATTGTTGAAATCCCCCCTCAGTCTTCTCTTCTCCAGGCTGAACAAACCCAGGTCTCTCAGCCTTTCCTCATAAGGGAGATGCTCCAGTCCCTTGATCATCTTCAGAGCTCTCCACTGGACTTGCTCAAGCAGTTCCCTGTCTTTTTTAAACTGGGGGATCCAAAACTTGACATAGTACTCCAAATGTGGTCTCACTAGGGCAGAGTAGAGGGGGAGTATAACCTCTCTCGATCTGCTGGCCACACTCTTTTTAATGCACCCCAGGATACTGTTTTCTATCAGCACTCCCAGGTCCTTCTCAACAGAGACGCTTTCCAGCAGTTCAGCCCCTAGCCTGTACCGGTGTATGGAGTTGTTCCTCCCCAGGTGCAAGACCCTGCACTTGCTCTTGAATTTCATCAGGTTCGCCTTGGCCCAGCTCTCCAGCCTGTCCAGGTCTCACTGGATGGCAGCACAGCCTTCAGGTGTATCAGCCACTCCTCCCACCTTGGTATCATCAGCGAACTTGCTGAGGTTACACTCTGTCCCTTTGTCCAGGTCACTGATGAATATGTTGAACAGGACTGAACCCAGCACAGAACCCTGGGGAACACCACTCGTGACAGTCCTCCAACCAGACTCTGCCCTGTTGATCACGACCCTCTGAGCTCTGTTGTTGAGCCAGTTCTTAATCTGCCTCACTGTCCCCTCCTCTAACCCACACTTCACTAGCTTGCCTATGGGAATGCTGTAGGAGACAGTGCCAAATACCTTACTGAAGTCAAGATAGACAACATCTACTGCTCTCCCTTCAGTGACCCAGCCAGTCATGCCATCATAGAAGGCCATCAGGTTGGTCAAGCATGATCTTCCCTTGGTGAATCCATGCTGACTACTTCTGATAACCTTCTTTTCCTCTACATGCCTGGAGATGACCTCCACGATGAACCGCTCCATCACCTTTCTGGGGACGGAAGTGAGGCTGACTGGCCTATAAGTTCCCCAGATCCTCCTTCTTGCCCTTTTTGAAGATTGGAGTGACATTTGCTGTCCTCCAGTCCTCAGGCATGTGTTCCGTCCTCCACGACCTTTCAAAGATGTTGGAGAGTGGCTTAGCAAGAACATCCGCAGCTCCCTCAGCACTCGTGGGTGCATCCCGCCTGGGCCCATGGGTTTGCCAGGATCCAGTTTGCATAAGTGATCTGTGACCCAATCTTTCTCAACCGATGGTAAGTTTTCCTCTCTTCTCTGAGGGCTGAGATGATTGAGGGCCAGCCTTAGGAGTAAAGACCGAGGCAAAGAAGGCATTCAGTAACTCTGCTTTCTCTGTATTCTGTGTTACCAGGGCCCCTTCCTTGTTCAGCAGAGGGCTCACTGTATCCCCAGTCTTCTTTTTACTGCTGATGTATTTGAAGAGGCCCTTCTTGTTATCTTTGACATGCATTAACAGTTTTAATTCCAAGTGGGCCTTGGCCTTCCTTGTTGCATCTCTGCATACCCTGACAGCATTCCTATACTCCTACCAAGTGGCCAGTCCCTTTTTCCACATACTGTGAACCTCCTTCTTCCATTTGAATTTTCTAGAAGCTCTTTGGTCATACATGCAGGTCTCCGGGCTCCTCTTGCCTGACTTCTTCCTCCTGGGGATGCACCAATCTTGAGCTCGGAGAAAATGGTCCTTGAATACTGTCTAGCTCTCTTGGACACCCCTGCCTTCCAGAGCCCTAGCCAATATCTGAAAGTCTTGCATGTCTTTGATACCATTGAGTAACTGCTCAAGAAAATAGGTGACCAGAGAGGCTTACTTTATGTGTCAAACCTAAAAGCATGTCTCAGGCAATTTCAGAAAATGCCTACTTGAACTTGAGTCCTAATGGGATATCTTTCTGCACAGAGAACAGATTTTGGTTTGAGGCAAACAGAAGTTTCCTAGTCTTGTCAGCATGAAATGCTCCTGTGCAGACACAGGAGAGCCTTTTAGCACCTTAGGTGCTTAAAATATCACCAATGTTGTGGTGTTTATACACCTCCACAGTTAGACATTTAGTCAGCAGACATTTTCAATATTACAGGATTACCAGGTCCCTGAAGTCCCTCTACATGTTTTGTCAGTCCTAGCCCTTAAAGAAATAATTACTAAATTTCCTAAGGAAACAGATTAAAACATTTAACTTTGAATACGGATTTTATCTTCCCACACATACATGTGGCTTAGTATACAGTTTTACTGCTCAACTGAAACATCAGAAGTATGATCAATTTCTTTATGCTTTACTTAGATGTATGCAACAAAGCTTCATCCAGTCATTAGAAAGTGAAGAAAATAGACCACAAATCCAGCCTGCAATACATATAGTGCCAGAAATTAGAAGTACGTCGCTACTAGATCCAATGACACTTAAACTAATGGTGGGTCATTCAACAGAATTAAAAACTGGTGAATTGCACGCATACCAGGAATCCCATGACCATCAGAATTGACAGACGGAATAATAATTTGGATAAGTACATCCAGTTATAACACTTTGAAAAGACCTGTCGTGGTTTAGCGGCAGCTCAGCCCCACACAGTCGCTCGCTCACTCCCCCACCGGTAGATGAGGGAGAGAATCAGAAGGGTAACGCTCGTGGGTTGGGATAAGAACAGTTTAATAATTAAAATTAAAAGAAACAACAGTAGAAATGCAATGTAAAGGAGAACAACGAGAGGCGCAAAGCCCCGGGGGAGGGGGGAAGGGAAGGGAGGGGAGAGGGGGAACGAACCGCCGGAACAAACCGCACGCGCCGCAGCCACTCGCCGCCCGCCGACCCGACGCCGCGCCGCCTCCGCACTGCCGCTGCCCCCCCTCAATATATTGGTCATGGTGTCACATGGTATGGAATGAACCTGCCATTGGCCAATCGGGGTCAGCCGCCCCCACCATGGCCCTGCCCCTCCCAGCCCCCCCGCCACGCCACACGGCAGAGCGCGGGAAGCTGGAAAGGTAGCCGACCCCCACAGTGAGGAGAATTAACCCCTTCTCAGCCAAAACCAGCACATTCTCCACCCCTTATTCCATACCATTTACACCATGCCCAGGTCCCATATGATGCAATACAACCGTACCAACCACCACCCCTCCCCTTCCCATCCTTTAACATAATATACAGACATCATTCCCTTAGTTCATGGATCTTCCCTGTAAAATGTCCATTAAAATGTCCATTGAGTTCACGCAGTCCATGACTCTGGGCTCCATCTGTTGTATCAGTCTTTCCGGGTGGGAGAGATGGTGTGTGGCGTTGGGTTGCTGCATACCGAGTCAGTCATCGTTCCATCACTGCTGCACGGCTTGTTTCATAGTTGGTCTTCCATGGCTTGGGAGGCTCGTACTCTGATATCATTGATACAACACAGAGGTGACGCACAGTATTATATAGCAGTTCACATTGTGCCATTCAGTTCATTGACTGTTTTCACCCAAAATCAAATCCCCTTGAGGCACACATCGGATTTCTCCATCCTCCCGCATCACCCACCAAGTGCACCCAGGTCCTCGAGCAAAAGCAATCCTACGAATGGGTTTGCCTTTGCCGGAGGCAGGAAGAACCCAGACTGTTTTGCCCAGCATACTTTTTGTGTGCACTACAGGGACTCTATCCCCTTCCACAGTATGTAGGATTTCTGACTGGGCAGGGCCAGCTCGGTTGGCAGATCCCCTCGTGTTGACTAACCACGTGGCTTTTGCTAAATGTGTATCCCAGTGCTTGAATGTCCCACCCCCCATTGCTCTCAGTGTGGTTTTTAACAGTCCATTGTACCTTTCAATTTTCCCAGAGGCTGGTGCGTGATAAGGGATGTGATACACCCACTCAATGCCGTGCTCTTTGGCCCAGGTGTCTATGAGGCTATTTCGGAAATGAGTCCCGTTGTCTGACTCAATTCTCTCTGGGGTGCCATGTCGCCACAGGACTTGTTTCTCAAGACCCAGGATAGTGTTCCGGGCAGTGGCGTGGGGGACAGGATATGTTTCCAGCCAGCCAGTCGTTGTTTCTACCATTGTAAGCACATGGCGCTTGCCTTGGCGGGTCTGTGGGAGTGTGATATAGTCAATTTGCCAGGCCTCCCCATATTTATATTTCAGCCATCGTCCCCCATACCACAGAGGCTTTACCCGCTTCGCTTGCTTGATTGCAGCGCATGTGTCACATTCGTGGATAACCTGTGCAATAATATCCATGGTCAAGTCCACCCCTCGATCACGAGCCCACCTGTATGTTGCATCTCTCCCTTGATGGCCTGAGGTGTCATGGGCCCACCGAGCTAGAAATAGTTCACCCTTATGCTGCCAGTCCAGATCCACCTCAGCCACTTCAATCTTGGCAGCCTGATCTACCTGCTGGTTGTTTCGATGTTCTTCAGTGGCCCGACTCTTGGGGACGTGAGCATCCACATGCCGTACCTTTACAACCAGTTTCTCTACCCGGGCAGCAGTATCTTGCCACAATGTGGCAGCCCAGATGGGTTTGCCTCTGCGCTGCCAGTTGCTTTGCTTCCACTGCTGTAGCCAGCCCCACAAGGCATTTGCCACCATCCAGGAGTCAGTATAGAGATAGAGCACTGGCCACTTTTCCCGTTCAGCAATGTCTAAGGCCAGCTGGATGGCCTTTACCTCTGCAAACTGGCTCGATTCACCTTCTCCTTCAGCAGTTTCTGCTACTTGTCGTGTAGGACTCCATACAGCAGCCTTCCATCTCCGGTGCTTTCCCACAAGGCGACAGGACCCATCAGTGAACAGGGCATATTGCTTCTTATCTTCTGGCAGTTTGTTATACAGTGGGGCTTCTTCAGCACGTGTCACCTCCTCCTCTGGTGATAATCCAAAATCTTTGCCTTCTGGCCAGTCCATAATCACTTCCAAGATTCCTGGGCGACTGGGGTTTCCTACTTGAGCCCGCTGGGTGATCAGTGCAACCCATTTACTCCACATAGCATCAGTTGCATGGTGTGTAGAGGGGATGTTTCCTTTGAACATCCAGCCCAGCACTGGCAGTCGGGGTGCCAGGAGCAACTGTGCCTCAGTACCAACCACTTCTGAAGCAGCTCGGACCCCTTCATATGCTGCCAATATCTCTTTTTCAGTTGGAGTATAGCGGGCTTCAGACCCTCTGTATCCCCGACTCCAAAACCCTAGGGGTCGACCCCGGGTCTCCCCAGGTGCTTTCTGCCAGAGGCTCCAGGTAGGGCTATTCTCCCCGGCTGCAGTGTAGAGCACATTTTTTACATCTTGTCCTGCCCGGACTGGCCCAAGAGCTACTGCATGGACTATTTCTCGTTTAATCTGTTCAAAGGCTTGTCGTTGCTCAGGGCCCTATTTGAAATCATTCTTTTTCTGGGTCACTTGATAGAGAGGGCTCACGATCAGACTGTAATTTGGAATATGCATTCTCCAAAAACCCACAACGCCCAAGAAAGCTTGTGTTTCCTTTTTGCTAGTTGGTGGAGACATGGCTGCTATTTTCTTGATCACATCCATTGGAATCTGACGACGACTATCTTGCCATTTGATTCCTAAGAACTGGATTTCTCGTGCAGGTCCCTTCACCTTACTTTGTTTTATGGCAAAACCAGCCTTCAGAAGGATTTGGACTATTTTCCCACCTTTCTCAAAAACTTCGTCCGCTGTGTTGCCCCACACAATGATGTCATCAATGTATTGAAGGTGTTCTGGAGCTTCTCCCTGTTCCAGTACAGTCTGAATCAGTCCATGGCAAATGGTAGGACTGTGTTTCCACCCCTGGGGCAGTCGATTCCAGGTGTACTGGACGCCCCTCCATGTGAAAGCAAACTGTGGCCTGCACTCTGCTGCCAGAGGGATTGAGAAGAATGCATTAGCAATATCAATTGTGGCATACCACTTGGCCACCTTTGACTCCAGTTCGTATTGAAGTTCTAGCATGTCTGGCATGGCAGCACTCAATGGTGGAGTGACTTCATTCAGGCCACGATAGTCTACTGTTAGTCTCCACTCTCCATTAGACTTCCGGACTGGCCATATGGGACTATTAAAGGGTGAGTGGGTCTTACTGATGACTCCTTGGCTCCTCAGTTGGTGAATGAGTTTATGGATGGGGATCAGAGAGTCTCTGTTGGTGCGATATTGCCGCCGGTGCACTGTTGTGGTGGCGATTGGCACCTGTTGTTCTTTGACCTTCAGCAACCCCACCACAGAAGGGTCCTTTGAGAGACCGGGCAAGGTAGACAGCTGTTCAGTTTCCTCCGTCTCCAAGGCAGCTACACCAAAAGCCCACTTGTAACCTTTTGGGTCCTTGAAATACCCTCTCCTGAGGTAGTCTATGCCAAGGATGCACGGAGCCTCTGGGCCAGTCACAATGGGGTGCTTCTGCCACTCATTGCCAGTTAGGCTCACTTCGGCCTCCAATACAGTTAGCTCTTGAGATCCCCCTGTCACTCCAGCAATACTGATGGGTTCTGCCCCTATATAGTTTGATGGCATTAAGGTGCACTGTGCGCCGGTGTCCACTAAAGCTTTATACTCCTGTGGGTCGGACGTGCCAGGCCATCGGATCCACACAGTCCAGTAAGCCCGGTTATCCCTTTCCTCCACCCGGCTGGAGGCAGGGCCCCTCTAGTCCTGATCATGGCAGTCACAACTCACTTCCTGTAAATGTGAATCAGGAGTCCCTCTATTACACTTAGAAATAAAATCTGCGCTTCTGCTCCTCTGTCTGGGGACTTGCTCGCTGGAAACTGGAGCAGCAGCTTTCCTGGAAGAGCCTCCCTGAGTGACTGTTCTTCCTTGCAGTTCATGTACTCGTGCCTGTAGGGTCGAAGTAGGCTTGCCATCCCACCTCATCATGTCCTCTCTGTGGTCACGCAGGTAGAACCATAGGGTGGCCCGTGGTGTGTATCCCCTTCTTTGAGCCAAAGGACGCTTATTCCTAACAACTGAGACACTGCTCTGTCGAGGTGGGGAGTAGGACAGATCTTCTTTGAGTTGCTGGACCTCTTGGGATAGTTTCTCCACAGCAGAGACAAGCGAGGAAGAGATATTTGTGTCGTAATCCCGGAGTCTATCTATCACCTCTGCCACCATTGGTGTCTCGTCATCTTTCCATGACATCACTGCCAATGAGTTTGCATGCGAAGATGGTGCGCTCCGTACAAACTTCCGCCACATGGGTCGTGTGCACTCGGCTTCATCTGGATCTTTGGATGACCATTGATCGTCCAGGTCACCATAAATCACCTCAAACACAGTTAATTCCCTTAGATATTGGATGCCTTTCTCCATAGTTGTCCATTTTCCTGGGCGATATGTAACATCTTCTTTAAAGGGATACCTTTCCTTCACTCCAGACAGGAGTCGCCTCCAGAGGCTGAGGGCTTGTGGTTTTTTTCCAATTGCTTTGTCAACGCCCCCTTCCCCAGAAAGGGATCCCAATTGTTTGGCTTCTTTTCCCTCTAGTTCCAGGCTACTGGCCCCATTATCCCAGCATCGGAGCAGCCAGGTGGCAATGTGCTCACCTGAACGACAGCTATAATCTTTTCGCATATCTCGCAACTCGCTTAAGGACAGGGATCGGGTGGTCTCTATTTCATTTAGTACTTCTCCCTCCTCTCCCCGCGATGGCCCTGGTTCTTCATCATCCCGTTCTAAACGAGTTGATGTCCGCTCCCAATATTTCATCTTGTGTATGGGGGCAACTGATACTGGTACAGGTTTATTTTCTGAGCTAGCTCCGGTACTTGTTGTGGGGGTTTGAGTGGCTGCAGTGCCTGTTGTCAGGGCTGGATTGTCTACAGTGCCAGTCACTTTGCATTTCAATCCAGAGACCTTCTCTTCCCCCTGGGGGCACTGAATACTGTTGAGCAGGGCTCGGTATGCATGGGCCAGACCCCAGCATGTTGCAGTTATCTGTGTCTCTCTGGAGTTCCCAGCGTAACAACATACTTTCTCCAAATATTCTACTAGTTTTTTAGGATTCTGCACTTGCTCGGGGGTGAAACTCCAAAACACTGGGGGTGCCCACTGCCCTAGGTATTTGCCCATGCTATCCCACATGCCCTGCCACTCGTAACTATCAAGCCTCGGGGCAGATTTCTGGGTGATATTTTTAAGTTGCTTAGTCAAAACCAAAACAACATGCCCAAAAACTAACAATAAGTGCACCTTAACCACCCAAGGATGTTCAAGATACAAAAACGTTGTTGTAACAAAGGCACAGACATCATAGAACAAAGTTGCAAAGGTATTATTCTGTATTTCCTCCATATAAAATCTCTCAGAGGAGGAGGTATAATTGCTAATTGCCTCAACAAGGTGGTATCCGAAGTACAGTAACGGTTTCAGCAAAAACCCCAAATACCAGATAAAGCTGAAAATGAGTGTTTGTATAACAAATCTTGTAGGCAAAACATTACTAATCACAGCAGAACACAGCAGACTCAAACAACCAACACCGATTTTTAACACCAACTGCAAAAAGGACAACATGGTGCTGTGACCAGCAGCTGTTGTTATCTCCAACCCTTGAGCCCCACGTTGGGTGCCAAAAAGACTGTCGTGGTTTAGCGGCAGCTCAGCCCCACACAGCCGCTCGCTCACTCCCCACCGATAGATGAGGGAGAGAATCAGAAGGGTAACGCTCGTGGGTTGGGATAAGAACAGTTTAATAATTAAAATTAAAGGAAACAACAGTAGAAATGCAATGTAAAGGAGAACAACGAGAGGCGCAAAGCCCCGGGGGAGGGGGGAAGGGAAGGGAGGGGAGAGGGGGAACGAACCGCCGAAACAAACCGCATGCGCCGCAGCCGCTCGCCGCCCACCGACCCGACGCCGCGCCACCTCCGCGCTGCCACTGCCCCCCCTCAATATATTGGTCATGGTGTCACGTGGTATGGAATGAACCTGCCATTGGCCAGTCGGGGTCAGCCGCCCCCACCATGGCCCTGCCCCTCCCAGCCCCCCCTGCCACGCCACACGGCAGAGCGCGGGAAGCTGGAAAGGTAGCCGACCCCCACAGTGAGGAGAATTAACCCCTTCTCAGCCAAAACCAGCACAAGACCAAAACTGAGGGAAATGTGCTTCTCTGAATTCACAAAAATGCATCATGGGTATTATCTGAGAAATAAATTCTTCAGAAAGCTAACATTAGTGTTCATATTAGTAATTCAAAACTTGAAACAACATGAAATTACTTGTACTGTGAGATGAATAACAGAGTTACTTAGGTGAGTAACTGTTCTATACATTTTTCCATTACCACACTTCCCATTGGACTATTCAGAAAAACATTAATTGGAATTAACTTTAAATAAAAAAGATTAAAAAGAAAATTTTCATTTGTGTCAGTTTTCCAGTTAAGGAGATAGGTACTCTTCAAAAGTTACTTTTTTCTTGAAAATGTTCTGAAATCCCTTGCCATAATTTTCTGTGATCTAAACAGTGGACAGAAAGTCATCAAAAATCAAAGCAAGCAGAAAGAAACATTTCTGAAAGTCTTACAATGGTGTTTTCATACAAACTTTCATGCTTTTTTTCCCAAAATTTTAAAAAAAGGAACTTCTTGCAGTGTTTCTACAAGCTCTGTGAGAAGAGAGTATAAATGTGCTTATGTTACATTCAGACAGGCAACAGGTGAGGTATGAAGACAAACTATATATTTTCTAGGACAACATGATTTACTGACTTCTGGAAGAAACATTAAAAAATAAGAAAAGGAAGAAAGAAAAAGGAGTGAAAACTCAGAAGCTTGTAAAAATGTTCTTGTTCTATGCATCAGTATAAGAAAATGCTGGCTGTCCTGCTGTGAAGAGCTTTCCTGTGCACTTGGGTGAATATTCTGAAATAAATATCCGTTAGACTCAGCCATGAATAGCTGGTTTTATTTTTTTTTTTTAATGAAAGGCAAACTTATAAATATTGGTTAACTATTTGTCATGGTTTAGCCCCAGTCAACAACCAAGCACCATGCAGCGGCTTGCTTACTCCCCCCTGGTGGGACGGGGGAGAGAATCGGAAGAGTAAAAGTGAGAAAACTCATGGTTTGAGATAAAGACAGTTTAATAGGTAAAGCAAAAAACGTGCATGCAAGGAAAGCAAAACAAGGAATTCATTCCCTCCTTCCCATGGGCAGGCAGGTGTTCAGCCACCTCCAGGAAAGCAGGGCTTCATCACATCAGCACCCTGAATGTCCCCACCTTCCTCCTTCTTCCCCCAGCTTTATATACTGTGCATGACGTCATATGGTATGGAATATCCCTTTGGTCAGTTGGGGTCAGCTGTCCCGGCTGTGTCCCCTCCCAGCTGCTTGTGCACCCGGCAGAGCATGGGGAGCTGAAAAAGACCTTGACCAGTGTAAGTGCTACTTAGCAACAGCCAAAACATCTCCACATTATCAACACTGTTTCCAGCAAAACTCCAAAACACAGCCCCATACTAGCTATTACCAAGAAATATAACTCTAACCCAGCTGAAACCAGGACACTATTAAAAAATTTGCCAACATCATCTCAATTTCTGAAATATCTGTGAAACCAGTAAATTATTTGGCTGTTCTGTTCTTTAACATTTTGTTTTGTGAAATAATAAACATCACTTTTATATAGTGTCACTACGGTATATAAACATCATACCTTTTTCCTTGTCCATTATTATATAGCATACAAATTATTCTATTACACATATTTTCTACTTTGGCATTCAAAATTCAGTTTACACAAACAATTGCAACAGTTTTAAGTTCATTCTGTGAACATTTTGCAGCAAAACAAATCATTGGAAAATTTGTGAAAGGAAACACAAAGCAGTTGAAGAATGACACAATAGAATTAATTTTAAAATGCAAATTGATATCTGAATTTCTGTTAAGTGTGTATTTGTTTTCTTAGATTTTGAGCACAATGCATTTTGAGAATTACACAACAGTTATTAGTCAGCTTTGAATAATTTTTTTATTTTTCAGACTTCCTGTGAAGAAAAAATACAGCTGTTTATTTGCTTTTAGGTCAGTATATTTTGTTCTTTTGCTAACACTCAGAAAAATCAAGCACTAGTAACCAATACAAAAAATATTATTCTCGTAAATAGTGATGAGACCAATTCATTAAAAAGAATATCAGTATTTTGATTTTCTCCCTGTTTTGGAGGTGGGAACCAATTTTGCATTTGCATTTGTTGTTAGTTTTCTGTTTAATATTTTATTAAATAAGATACAACGTAAAAAGTTTTCAAACACAGAGACATGGAATTATTTATATTTGACAACACTGAAACTGATGCAAGAAGAAATAAAAGGAAATAGGATACACTGTCATAGGCTGCTAAGACTTTTTTGATATAATTTCTACCATAAAACAATATTAAACATGTTTTTTCCCTTTGGGATCCTAGTTTTTCTGTTATTTCCAATGAAGCTTTGTTAGGTCAGATGCCTTCAGCAATAACCATGGCCTGTTTCAGTGTCAGCAAAGGCTATGCAATTCCTGTAGCCATAGAGGCTTTACAGTATTGTTTTTAACAGGAAAGGTTAACCACAAGGTTTTAACAAGTTTGTTAACGTTGTGTTTGCTATTATATGCCATCAAATATTGAAGAGATTTCTACCCAAGGCAATGCTGACTGCCAATTTGGAATAGCAGGCAAGTGACTTAAACAGCAAGAAAATAACATCAGTTAACATGAGTGACCTATATACCAGGAACTTAAAATTTGTAAGACAAATGTCTTTTGCTTCGGTTGGCATTTGGATTCACTGAAGGACACAATGTAGAGGCTAATGGTGAAACAGAAATAGATAAGTGTTGTAAATAACAACACTGAACACTAATATATTTTACGTATTAAATAACTACATTGTTCTGCCACTTTTACCTGGAAAAATATATAGCTGTCTATTCCCTTTGTTGAACATATCTGTGAAACTTAATGTATAAATATATTCATTATTGTTTAGGTTATGACATATTTATTTGAAGAATTATTGTTTACTTCCATATTAATCAATTTATAAAATCAGTATCTTGTTTAATCCTCATCTGTATTTTAATGATGTGTTACGTTATGAGGTGTAAGGCTGAAGGTTGTATGCTACTGACATATTCAGTTCACAGGATCGTGCTTGTTGTCTTTATCAGCAACAAATGCTAATAGAGAGAATTAATGTTTAACGGCTTTTTAATAGGGTCAACTGGAACTATGAAACTGGAAGTAGAGTATTAGCTTACACCTAGAGGATGTCACATTGCAATCAGCGCTTATGAAAGCATCAGTATTAGGCATTCACAACAGTGATTGAACAACAGAATTTTGCTGAAGTGTTACAATCTCTTCTACTCATCAGGCATTCTGACAAATCATTACATTACAGTTCTGATCCTTGGCATGTCTCATCTGAAATTGCAGTTTACAGGGAGAATGTTACACATACATTTTTATTATCACTTTCCATTTTTCTTTTCAGTTGAAGATATCTTTTAGTTCAACCTTTGAGACCTAGTATCACAATGCCAACTTTCATAAACAGGCATATACTTTTCATCATATGCTCAGAGAAAGAAGGATTTTTAAAAAAAAGTGTTTTAAGATTTTCTAGTTTTTCGAGCTACAGTTTATATTCAAATTGATGAAAGTGGGAAGCCAAAAAAAAGAAGAATGAAAGAAGTGAAAACTGAAATTTTGAAAGCTAAGCACAATTTCATCTTAAGAGAAAGAATGTATAGCAAATGGCTTTAATGTTTTCTTGGTTGTGTGGCAAAGTTAATTGAAATAGATTGTGTTTATATTTTGTTTGAGAAGTTGTGAGTTCATTGGTTATTCTAATGTCTCACAGGAAGACAATGTCTGGCAGCAACTCTTTTAAAGGCTGTAATGAAGGGTACAATGTCATTGATGTGCCTTGGGATGTCCACAAGTGCAGACGCTCAAATCTGCAAAGCACTGTGGAAGAAAGGATCCATTTGTACCGTGCTAATGATTGGAACACTCGGCACATGCCAAAGATTATTCAGCACCTTGCTGGATTATCCCTATGGAACAGAAGATTAAATAAAATGAAAAAAGCATTACTAATCCACAGCTCCTCTAGCACATACACTGTCTGCAGCAGTAAGAACTAGCCAGTAGCTGTTAAATAGACCATTTCGCTCTTTCTTGAAGAAGAAAGTATATATTATTTTTGATTCTGGGAACTGTCTGCTGTGTTTCTTTAATAGAAATAAGGCATTTGCAGTGTAATTCGTCTATTGTAGTGTTACAACAAATGCGACAAAGCTACATCTTTGTAACTTCATATTTCTAAATGAGAAAAGAATTGGGTCTATATTTTTTTCCTTTATATCCTCTGTCATTTGAAATATTTAGATGGCATGAAATAAGCCAGGCAACTATAGATTTGGCTACCAGATGGAAAGAATCTAGTGATCTGTTTTGGAAATTCTGGATAACCAGTGGTCTATTAAGTAAAGTTATACAGTACTCCATTCTGTTTGTGGGACACGGCTCTCAAGTTCTGATTTAGATGGTAGATAGTGAATGTGTTTAATTCTAGTACCTTTGCAGCCCCATGCAGTTTAAAAGGATTATTCAGGTAATTAAATTATAAGTGATCCTAAGTAACATGTAGAGTCTAAATTTCATCTTAATTTGCAGTACACAAGTGGCTGCCGAGATAATATTTTGGTTTACATTATTCTAACAAATAGTACTAACTTTAATCCTTGACTAATCCTGCACATTCAGATGAGCAAGATGCTGGACTACAATGCTGTTAACATCACTAACCTGAAAAACAACTCTATGCTAGATACCAGATTCACTCAACAACCCATTCTTCTGCTTTATCCTTTTGACTTTGTAGGTGACGTTGAATATTCATAACAATTTCATCTACTCTTGCAGTACCTTATGTATATTTCTTTTTTTCATTCTTTGGATAAGAGAGTACAGACTGAAGTAGATTTACAGTGAGGAAGTCTTTGTCTCAAACTGCTGAAAGATATTAAATACAAACTTACTTTTTCCATCTTCTTTTATGGCCCAGTGGTCAGAATAATTGAGCATCATGAGCAGAAGGTGTCTGTATTCTTGTCTCCTAAATTCAAGGATGTTCCAGCTAGTAGAACATTATACCTCTAGATTATTTCGGACCTCAGTAGTAATCAAAGAATACCTCTTGTTTTTCAAATTTATTCCTGGGAGAGGGCCTATTCTGAAAAGAATTCATAGTTTAATAAGTAAAGCCATACATGGTTGAAAGGAAAAACAAGTGAAGCACTGGTTTAACGCAGAAATGCAGTAGCATCCTACTAAGCAAAGGGGTTTTTAGGTATTATGCCAGCAATGTGTTCTGAAAAGAAAAATTATTTGAGAAATGAAAAGCAATACTTTTACAATTCCTAGCTATGGAAGGGTGCTTCTTTTTAAAGAAGAACAGGTTGGAGTGTTAGAGTGATGAGAAGTGAAAATGCCTTGGATTAATGAAATTAATAAAAAGACAGTGTAATGATTGTGTGTAATAATATCTAAGGCAATTGGAAATGACCATTAAAATGCTTGGAATAACAGATGCTTAGGCCTGAAAATGATCAATAACATGACTGTGAGACAGCTGGCTTCATTAATTGAATAAATTAGCTAACTGGCTAGGAAATTGCGTCTGGTTAGATCAATTAAAAACAACTGATTGAATAGAAGGAGAGCTGCGCTTCATTGGTTCAAATAAAATAAGTTTAGTAAAAGATTTAAGAAATCACAGATGGATGTCTAATGAATAAAAACACCACCAACAACAAAAAGTTTGGATGGTTAAATGGGGAAAAAAGAGTTTGAGCAGACATAAGGGATCAAGTGTATTGAGGGCAGACACCTGAGGACTTTTGGATAAGGGTTTGGTTAATTGAAATCTATTAGATCAGACAATAGCAGAAGTAAATGTCTGTCTCACGTACAGCCTTTGCTGTACCTAGTTCCTCTTCTACTCATTCAAGAAAACACGATTAGAGAACATGTGTCACAGTCAAAAGTAGTGACAGATATGTTTAAATCCTCTGCTAGGATGCAAAAAGTAGAGGTAGACAACAACAGCTTCTAAGTGGATCACCCACAAAACTTCATAACATGAATTTTCACATCCTGGGAGCACCAGAGTAAAATAACTGTTTTTACTGTAGTGTGAAAGTTGCTCTAAACATCTGTGATCTCTGTTCAGAAGTGTCCTAGTTCAAGCCTGTGCATACATAAACTCCAATAAAATTCAGAGATCAAGACATTTGAGTGACCAAAGTTAAAGGCTGTGCACTGGAAGAAAGCTGAACGTCTTTGACCTTGCCAAATCAAAGAGTTTTGTTAAAACAGCAGCAGTGCTATAGGCACTGAAGGACTATTGCAATCTGCAGAAAGAACCTTTGGAGGTCAATAGTCATCTTTCTTGGCTGGAAAGGAGCCTGAGAAGATGAGGAAAGAAATCTGAATCTCTCTGTGGGTCTTGCATGTACCATTCAGGTATTGTGCCATCTCAGTTGGGTGTCTTTTCAGGTAGAGCAAATACAGAATCCTGTTCTAAACAAGTTTAACAGGATATGCACAAATGACCAGAAAGGTATCAGAAGCCACTGAAAGTGCATCCTTCCATCTCCAGGAATTATTATATAATGTACAGAGTAAAAAGTAAAATAAAAAAATGTAAAGAGTACAAAATGCCAATATTAATTCCTTAGAATCCTACACTAACACTCCAGATTGCAGTCCACATTGTGCCAGCTCAGCATAAGACAACATGCTGAGTATTAAGGCTGCAAGCATACAACTAGACGTGGCTGCAGATTACATTAATTGAGAAGAACATAAGAAACTACTGCACAGAAGAAAATAAATAGCCAGGCATGAAAATAACTCTGTGTGTGCACATGCATATGTGTGTGTCTACTGGGAAAATGTGTTCAGCATCACTACTGTGATGTAGAAGGTCAAAATGGAGGAATCCCCTGAGTACTTCTGTCCATCAGATTGGGAATATTCTGTCACTGGACACCACTGACAAAAATGTGGTTCTGTCTTCTTTGCACCTTCCCTTCAGGTATTTATATACACTGATAAGATATCAAGCCTTCTCTTCTCTAGGCTGAACAGCCCCACCTCTCTCATCCTTTCCTCATATGAGGTGCTCAATCCCTTATTCATACTGGTGACCCTTTGCTGGACTCTCTCCAATAGCTCCACATCTCTCCTGTACTGAATATTTCCATAGCACTGGTTACCAGCTTCCAACTATATTTTGTGCAACTGGTCATCACCCTCTGGGCTTGGCTGTTCAGCTACTTTTCAATTCATCCCACTGTCTGCTCATCCAGCTCATCTTTCATCAGCTTCTTTTCAAGGATGTTATGGGAGACAATGTCAAAATCCTTACTGAAGCCGAGATAGACAACATCCACTGCTCTCCCCCCTCTTACATAGCCAATAACAATTATCAAGAGTAATTAAGAGCCACAGTAGACTCTGTGCTTCTCTGTCACCTAAGTATACATTCATGGGGCCTAATATTTTACTTATTCAAACAAGAATTGATTTTAAATGTGATCAGATGGGAATTTGCCACTACACTTGAGAATCATAAATGAAATGAAATGGAAAAAAAATAAGACAAGGATTATTAAACAAACATTAGTCTATATCATTCAGTTATTCATGTGAGAATTTTGCTATTTACAACCCCTTAATAATTTCATAATATTATTCCAATTTTTTACTGTTATTTGCATTGCAATAGGACCAAGGATTCTGTTATTGCTCATAATGGCATTTAGATAGTTATTATATGTAAAGATTGTATTTCTCACATTCTTAGCTGCCGATGACATCCATAACCTGTTGGTTGGTTGCTCTTTCTATTCTTTGGCAAGATGGCAGCAGACATTATTGAAATACATTTGAATTAGAAGAGGAAGAGAGCTGAAAACAAGAAGTTCAGAAGCTATCGTTTTGAACAGAATAGCTAGAAAAGACTCAAATAAGACAGAATAGAAGAGAAAAGGCACTTGTGTATAAGCACAGAACACAGAAAAATGTTTTATGCTACTGAGGTTGTACACTGTTTATCTCACAAAGAAAATTTCAAAGGGCACGCTGATAACAATACCGCAATACAAAGACAAGGAATATCCCATGGCTAAATCTACTGTGATGTACCTTTAATGAAAAAAGCGAATGCCTGAATAATTCTCAGCAGTTGCTAAATGAAGTCTAGCTATAAACAAATAGCAAAGACAGGGCAAATGCAAGACTGCTGTTACTGCTAATATGAATGGCTTGCACACTTGCACTCTAGTACTTAATTCCCTACCACTGCACCTTTGATAGCTTGGTAACTTTAGTAACATAATGATCACTTAGTAGTTAGGTAACATAAAGAAGATTAATTATTAGCGATAAATTCCTGCAGCTTGGCAAATTATAAATGTCAGTGAAGAAAAAGTTTAGAAATATTTATGTAGCTGCCTATTGTCCTCTTGAGTAGGTAGTGCCCATGAGGTAAGAAAGTGTTTTCCAGACATTAATTAAACATGTGTGTAGCTGTACGCTTCTACGGGAGAACTTATCTTGGGCCGCATATCTCCGGGACACAGGGCTCTACCCACCCTGGGGACAGTGATGCACAGACATCAATATGATGGATACAAAATGTCCGTTTATTTAGCTGCGTCACACGCTTATATAGCTCTTGCGCTTCCTGTTCCTGCCACTCCTATGGGGAGGAGTCTATCTTTCCGTCACATCCCGTGATCTTCCGGTCGCCGATCCCTGTCTATTCCCCTACACATGTGTATAGACTACTTGTAGAATACAGAATATATATAGAATATATTATTACTATATAGAGCTAATAATATTTAAAAAGAGACAGAAATGAATTTGTTGTATTTTCTACATAAACAGATGACTAAAACCAAGAAAGGAACCTTTTAGAATGGTAGTGTATATAACTGTCAAATAGTAATTTTCACCTTTTTCTTTGGGACTGCAGAAGAAAAACAAAAGCACATATTTAATACTTGTCCTACTCTAGAAATAATTATACTAATTAATCGAACAGTTTTAATATGTTCTTCTGATGGCTCTGTAACCACCTTCCATTCATATTAATTCTCCTGGTAATTATCCTTATAACAACACGTCTTTATAACAGCATTCTAAAAACTTATCTCCTAAGGCCACACCAGTATAATGAAGGTGAAGTGTTATTAGTTTTGCCACAATGCAAACGCTTGACACCAGACTTTACAAAAAGCCTTTGTATTCAGTTAACCCTAATGATGAGATATCAGACCTGTAAAATGCTGCTAGGTACTACATTAGCTAACACAACTCATGAGTCCAGATTATCAGCAATTGTGGGGTCTGATTCAGAACTTTTGTTCTAAACTGAGGCTTAATTCTGATAAATGTTTTTACACAGAGCAGTTTTATCGTAGTATTCTGTTCAGACCTGACTACATATGAGAATTACATTTTAAAATTCCAGTCTTGCAAAATCATGCAAAAAGCAGGGAGCACTGGAAATGTTTTATAACTCCTTGAAGATAAATTCTGCATTTGTGCCTCTGAAGCAGGACTATAAGCCCTACAACTCACTGTTAAAAATTTAGGGTCCACTGAGAATGTTCCATAGCCTTCAGATACAGCTTCTACAAGAGGTTTGGAGGGAAGTCATCTTGAGGAGGATAGGAGTGAGTAGGATAACTTTTCTGTTTCTTCTCCCCACATGTGTCTGCAAAGCAAGAACAGCAAAAGTCTCTTCTACAGGGAGAATTCTTTTTCATTTTTTGAGGGCAAAGGGAAAGAAGGAAGAATTTTTTTCTGCAGCAGGATCTCTGTGACACCATGTTTTTGGCAACTATTTTGAGAACAACATAGTATTCACACCAGCCATTCCTTGTTCCTATGATAAGTAAAATATTGTATTTATGCCTTTTCAAAAAATACCCAGAGAAAGAAAGGGAATCAAATGGAAGGTCTACACCTGGAAAGTTGAAGCCTGCACCAATTAAGCTCACCAGGAAGGAGTTCTTCCATTCTCTTCAGAGAAGCTAGAATTTCACTCCACAGATTGTACAATTATAGAGCCTAAAAGTATTACCTGTGTAACAGGGAATTTCATCACACTATTATTAAACAGACCAGGGATCCTGCAAACAGTAAAAGAGAATTTATAAGTCTTGAGGGCTGCAGCTACACAAAAGAACATATTCTATAAAGAAATACACTTTATTGTCAAGAAGATTTATGGTTTTTATACATCCAGATATTTCTATTTTCTGTTTTCCATCTCTCCTTTTATTCGCCATGTAAAAATAATTTAGATTTTCCTACTGAATTTTCAGATTATCCACTTGTTGTTGGAACTGGCACAGGCAAAATAATTTTATTATTTAACTTAATTCTTCCTAGTCTTCCATAATGGCTTCTTTGTTCTCCTTCTGTTTCTTTTTTTGAACTCTGACACTCTTTGAAAGAATGGAACAATTTCTTCCCCAAGTGTGCAATGTTTTTTCTCAACACAGCCAGGGACTGCTTTGGCTCTTCTAATCCCAAAGACATTTAAGAATCTCTTAAATTTAAATATTGAGAACATTTTCACTTTTGATCATCTGTATTACTATTAACAAGTCAATTTTTTATTTTACCTTCAGTAACAAAGCATTAATTACTAGCCTATAGGTAATTTATTCCCTGTGTTCTGTCTGTTGCAATGTCTTTATTTTAGCTACTTCTCCTCAAACATCTGTGGATAATGCTGTGAAATTGAATTCATAAATTAATACAGGGCATTAACAATATTTGTTCCAGCTAAGTTTTGCATGTGCAAGCCTAAAACTGTTTTGTGTCTTAGTTTATGATACAGGTCAGGTGAGGGATGGAGAACTTATGGTGCAAAGCATTTTATGACAATCGTGATTCTATATGAGACTAAGCACCCAAAAATTGGGCTACTTAGGAACCTGAATGACTTTTGAAAACGGCTATATGATGCCATTTTGATACACACACATATGGTTCTAACAAAAATACTGAACTGTGTATTATTACAATATGAAAAAAATTGTATAATCCAGTTTCTAAATATTAGTAAAGATCTATTGGTTCCACAGCATAAGGAGAATTAAAAATTCCGTTTCAGAGGCTCAAATATGTTGTTGAAGTAGCAGGAGGAGATTTGGTGGAGGTTCCATAGGACTCATGCCAAAGATGACTGAAATCTTTTTGGGAACAACCACACAGCATGTGTCCCGCTTGTATTTTGTGACTTGAAATGAGAAACTTGAAGTTCTCACAGTAATCAAGTACTATAAGGTTATTTTAAGACATGTCTTTTTATTCTTTTTTGTTTGTATCTGCAATTTTTACGTTTCTCGACTTAAGGTTTAGTGTCTACCAGTGTATACTGAAACTGAGCTGATCACACTTTTCTTGGTTAATTTAGCATACTTTAAAAATTCACATATAACACAAAATAAAGTTTTTGTGACACTACATTCTTCTTGGACCTTCTGAAGCTGTACGAGTTATACATGCCTTACCTGTTTAGAAGGATGCTCATTGGTAACTCCATTTGTTAGTTCAATAGGTATAATCTTTTTTTTATATCCAAATATAAATAATTTCTACCTTGATAATGGTAGTGGGTTTTATCCAATTTCTAAGTAAATAATGGCAATAGATAATACAATTTTTATTTCAGTAATCATTTTGGAAAATTTACTCATGATACACGTCTACCTCCAGTTTTTCTAGTATAAACAGTAGCAGAGGATATCCTGGGTTCTGCACCCCAGCTGGGATTGCTATACAAACTGGACCAGGATCTAGGTGTGAAGACCAAAGAAGGAAAGATGCAGACCAGATGTTCATCATGCTATGACAGAAAACCCTAGGTGCATAAGGGTTTTTTCATCACTCCAGACATATCTGCATATTAATTCCTCCTGGTAACGACTAAAACAATGTATATAACTGCTCTCATATGTCTGACTATGTAACACACTGTTGCTTAACCTAAACCAACATTCCTTCTTTTGTAGGTCTCCTTTGAAAATCAATGCAAATTGTGTCCAAATCAAGAAACAACTGATCTCATAAATCTGGTAGTCACTTTTGCTCTTCAATCTGATGATACAAAAAAGACATATTTTGAATGTGCTATATTGTATTTAAAATAGGTGATAATTTTTGATAAAACATCTAACAATTGAAGCTAACAGCTTCATAGACTGTTATGAAGTTTCTCATTTTTAAATGTGATTCAGATAATGGTATATTAATTTGAGATTAAAATGTTAACCAACTATAATTATATTCAGTAAAATTTCTTTACAAGTTATACACAGCTACTTCGACTTAGCTTTTAAGAATTTTTTTTTGTCATAATGGAAATTGATTTTGATATTTTGAAAAATTAATGACACCGGCTTGTCTTATAAACTGATCTGAGCTCTATAGCACTGCAAAAATATTTACATTTGAGTAATAAAACATATTTTAAGCTTCTTTCTTTTCTTTTTTTCTTTCCTATCACTTGATTAAGTACTTTGTTATATACTATCAGAAGTCTTAAAAGTCCTTACATATTTTCATTCAGGTTTCCCTCAATGCAATAGTCACTGTTAAGGATCTGTTAGGGGGCATTCTGTTTCTTTCTACTCTATGTTCTTGGGATACACAAAAGATTTGACTCTATCACTATATATCTGTATCCCACTATTATATTTTCTTATGCAGCTAGTGGTCAACAAGCATACAGACAGGTCTAGAATTTAGTGCAACACTACTGGACAATACAGGCCACTAATCACAGCACAGAGACCAGGGCTGGGGTGACAATGTGACACATATGATCTCATTACACCATCCTAAAATGCACTAGGCAGTTTGGCTCTAAGTCGTGTTTTCCAAATTGCGGAGGTGAAGGCAATTAGTGATTTTTATGCTTGCTAAATAATAATTATGGTATGTATTTCCATGAGCCAGACAGACAAGTTGAATTAAGAATAATGGATTCATTATCTGCCTATATCTAATCAGCATTAGGTAGTCAACTTCATATGCATCACCTGATATGCAAAAGACTTCTCTGTCTATTCTTCATTTTATCTTTTTGCTGATACAGTGAGATAATCTTATTGTTATGGCTAATGGTCTTAAAAGTTTGTATCTAGTTTTACATCTGTATTATAGAGTTTTGCATAATTCACATTTAATTAAGTTTACAGACTACTCAGGGACACAGTATTGGAAAGCAGAAGGCACAGTACAATTTGTACTGATAGAAAAATGAAACATGCTCTGTAGAAAGAGGTGTACTATGATTTAGATGAAATCATGATTTGCTTTGACCTATGTAACCTGATACGCACAGATATCAACCTTATTTGAACAAAATAGGAAATTAAATGAAAAACAGATAACAAATACAGTATTTTATTAATTGTCCGTCAAACTGACAGTTTGACTAAAAACAGACTTTTTTTTCATTCTTACTACAGAACAAAATTAAACCATAGGTGTTAGAAGCTGACTCTGAGGCCCTCAGATTTATCATTCACTATGCCTTTTAGCATCTGAAGTCGAGACTCCCTATTTTACTTCTACAGCTTGATACATTTTCCTTCAACAGGAAGGAAAAGCAGGCAACAAAAAAAGATTGTTCCACAGTTACTGCTACTGCAGTTTCCTCTTTTAATCAACCAAGATCTGATGTTGTTTACCTGAACCACACTTCTTTCCCAAATGTTTCAAAGTATATTGAGTGGCAAATGAAGAAGCATTTTTACCTGTTTATTTAGAGAAAAGAAAATTTGATCCCTTCTAAGACATGTCAAAATCATTTAGTAGTCCTTTGGCAGTGCAAAATAATAAATGCTATTGCAATTATAAAACCAATCTGCATCTGATGTTCTTTTTATGTTATAAAACTAAAATGTGTATGAAACATAATCCACATTTATTTTTCATTTTTACCTTCTGCTCTCAGTATCACAAAAGTGTTGTCATACTTGCCATTTCAATTTTATTTAGTATTTCACACATTTTATACAATAATCCAAGTTTTAGAGAACACATTTAATATATTCATAAATAGTAGCTTCAAACAATAAATAAATATCAAGAAGAATTTAGGGAAGAACATCATAACGTATGCAACAGATGGCATAAAACATATTGAACACCCTAAAGTCCTTCAGGAACAGAAAAATTATGCTACAAAAATATTCTTGAAAAGATGCCTGAATGAATAAGAATCTTCATGTTGCAAAACCTAAAACTCATTTTTTGAGTTTAGACAAATTAGACAACACATTACTTTGTGGTTTTTTTCTTTTTTTGTTGTTGTTGATTTAGTTAGTATAAGTTGACCTTTTAATAAAATACATTGCATTTCAAAATATTAAAAATATTCTAAAGCATCACACCAAGCTCTACGCATACCTTATTCAAGTTAGTGTTATGTAATGTTTTTTATTTTTATATAGAGATATATATTTATTTTCAGTGGTTAATTTAAAAAAATCTAATTTTCTCTTCATTTATGAGTATTTGTGATATTTAAAAGATCTGCACTAACATATGCTGTACAATACCCATCTGATATACATGTCCTGTTTTTGCTCCATAGTCCTTTGCCCCACATAATTTTTGGTACCTAGGTCACCTGCGTTACAATAGTGCAGTACTGTACAGGATAAGGTTGACACCACCAGAAAAGGATTCAGGTGCTATGATTCATTCTGTACTGATGCCTTTCTCTTTTCATTTGCTAGTTATACTTGACAGGGTAGCTAGAGTCTTAATGGGGGAGACCTTAATAGCAGTACTTAAGGGATACCTTAGGTCAAAATAGGTTTACCTACTTCTAAGTTGTCACTATAGAACTTCCTCAGTGTTGATATCTGTTCTAGGACACTAAATAAGCAAAACTTATCTTTCATAACATCATCCTGACTGCCATTAATCAATTACATTTTCAGCCTCCAACTTACTATTATAATCCTAAATTATCCTCAAGTCTTAGAAGTGATGTTATTCAGGGTTAAATTAAAACCAGAAATTCACCTGGTTTGGGCTTTTTTTCTCTCTTCTGTTTCTGTTACTAATAAAATGGTAAATACAGAACTAAAAGTTTTTCACTGACAGAATAGAAGTCATAAGTCACTGGAAAAACAGTATAGGAAAGGCCCACAAGATGTATGATGATTTCTGTTTTCAGACAAAATGAAAAGGATGTATTTATACAATATACTGATGTATATAAGGAATAAGTGACCTGTTACCTGTTAGGATTACATCTCATTAAGTAAAAAATCCCTGATAATTTAGGCAGGAATCATGAGGGAATTACCTTGGGACAACTTTGCACAACTCAGTTTTAACAAGTCTTAGGAAACTGGAGCAATGCTAAGGGATTAAAACCTAGTAACATATGCTTAATCCTATAAAAAGATAAAAAAGGTTAAACCAGAGGACAACAGTTTGATGTTACTCCTGTGTAAAATAACCAAATGGCTATTTTGGCACTCTACCAATAACGATTTAGAAGATGAAAATATAAGTAGCTGACAGCTGGGATGGTTTCACAGAAGGTAGGTCTCATTAAGCAAAGCCACTCTTTTTCTGGTAGGGCTTTTTTGACAGAATTACACATTGATAATAGTAAATCTATTGCTTTGACACACCCTTTTTTCCCAGGCATTTTAATTCTACAAAACATTTTGATTAATAAGATTGCATTAAGGAATTAATCAGTCACACATCAGAGGGAATGAAAATGGTTTTGTTGACACATCTCAAAATATAATTGTTACAGAGGTGATAATGAGCTGGGGCATTTCCTTAAGGGACTGATGTTTTGTTCTGCACGTTTTAGTACTTCCTGTTATGATTTCAATAAATATAGAAAGTTTCAAAATTACATGTAAGTTACTAATACATACTTGGTGATCATTGGCTTCACTGACATTTGTGGGAATAGTTGGAAAGTAGAAACATAGTAGCAGCCTATTACTACACTTTTCCTTCCTAAAATCATAACTGTTCTTCATGCAGATTTGTATTGCCTCTCACTGGAGTGGATAGAAAGGCACTCCACTGCGAACTATTCTTAAACTACCTTTATACATTCTTTTTTCCCAAGAAATAGAGGACTCTAATTTTGAGTTTAAATATTTGTCCAGTACCTGGGATTGGAATTGGGTTTTGTACTCCTGGCAGTCCTTTCTATCATTTGCCTCTGTGAATGGGAGAGTATCTCTCTTAATGCTTCTCTACATTCTCTACATGGGCCCCAGAGAGTACATGACCACTCCTATTGTCAGTTAACCTATATCATTTTCAGCTCTGTGTCTAAATGCATAGAATCAAATCTTGTGTTTCATGGTTTCAGCCAGTTTCTTGTCAAAGTCAGGATTATTTTTTCCTTCTTTTCCTGCATATCTGACTTGAAGTAATCAGTTTTTCCTTCCTTATTTCTTTCTTTTCTTGTCCCTTTGAAACATTATGGATTTTAGACCGAATAGGCTATCCTAAAGCTCACAGATAGAGGAGACAACCTTATCTCAAGCATTTAATTTCCTTGACTGGCTCAGCATGTTATGATCACACTGAGATCCCAATCTGGGATTGAAAACAATTTTTCCTTAAATTCAGATTGGCAGAGCAATCACCTTTTTATGCCAAAGAATTGGATAATTTTCTTGGATTGTTTGGTTGTATCTTATTCCAAATGGTGATGTCATGTTCTCTGATTTTCTCATCCATGGTGCAATCTAAAAGCTGTCTTGACAGGCTTCAATCAAGGTAAAACCTGCATCACTTTGTAGCCAGTGATATACAAGAAATTATGATTAAAATACATGGGTGTTCTGTGCTTTAACTCTGTGAAATAGCCAAAACCATTCTTAGAGCCTAGATCTTGTAAATCACCAACCTTATGTTTAACTGAAGAAATTGTATTGTTCCAAAGCATGACATTTAAAATATGGGTTAGAAAATGGTCCATCCTAAATCAATTTTCAGTATTACATGACTAGGTTCGGTTCTGTAGAATATCTAAGTTTCCCATACAATCATTGAAGCAGAATGATCCTTTCTGCTTGGGATATCCAACTAGAAGCTACTCACTGAATAGTTTATGAAATCTGATTTCTGCCTCACCCATGCAATGAGGTTAGTAAACCAGGAAGCTGGTGTCAACTTTACCTCTATAAGTAGAGTATACAGGCAATAGCATTTATGAAAGCTTTACAAATACAGAAAATACTGTGTTCTCACCATCTACAGGTCAGTAAATGATTAGAAAAATAAAACAAAATCAGAAAGTCCAGTTAAAGATTCTTTGAACATACATGGAAGTAACTCTTAATATTTAATTTGATATGCTGCATAAAATGCATGTCAAAGTTAATGGCACATGTAGTAGAGAATCATAAACCCACATTAGAGAAAGTACAGATGTATTTAACCTTATAGGAGCTTCAGAAGGAATTGGGTCACACCAGCTTCAAGGAAGATGGCAGTTATTTTAACCAAGGACAAAGTATACATCTGTGTGCTTGTCTGAACAAGCCCCTTGGGTTAAAGATGATTCAAAGCTCTCTGTTTGTAAGGTTTCTTATGTATTTGGTTTCTGTGCAAAAAGTGGAAACTCACTCTCTTCTGGTCTCATAGAGGCAGGATAGGAAGCAACATAACGTGCCTGTGGTTAAGCCCTCCAGCCTTTTCATTAGTTAACATGGATACAGAACCCTGAAAATGCAAAGTAAGCAGGCAACATATAGCATAGAGTACTTTCAAAGAACTTAAAGCAAATGCATCTGTTGCTTTCTGCAAAGCAGAAGAATATTTTTTTCAATGTTGATGATGCGCCATTTTATTTGCATTATCCTCAACCCAGTTTCCTGTGGCAGAGAATTCTGATGTTGTGTTTTCCTTGCAGTCAGTGCTAGATGACAGCAATTAGTTTACTGTAATACTATGAAGGAGTTAAAAAAGAAAATAGACATTTCTGAAAAAAAATTTTTCCAATATATTGAGTGTTCATAAACAACCAGTAAGGAAAAAAAAAAAAAAAAAAAAAAACACAACAAAACCAAGCCAAAACAGACAAACACCACAGGCACAAAAAAACCCCCAAACCCACAAGTGAGAGATCTCAGGCTGAACCTGTGCTGGATCCATGGATGAGTGTTGTGTGTTGTCTTGCTTGATTGTGTGTCCTGGTCAGTACCTCTGAACTGTAGTCCCCAAACCTTGTACATACTAGGAGATATGCCAGAGCACACCATCCCTCCCTCCTTACTGCCATTCTCAGTTTCTTTTGGAAGAAAACTCAGGGGCATGATGATGTGATGCCCAGGGCAGTCTGCTCCCACCATGGACATGGCATATGCTCAGAGTGCACCAAGATTTCAAGGCAATTCCTGCTGCATAATGTAGCCATAGACACAGTTCTGAACAGGAAGACTATAATTATCTCTGCTTGAGGAACCAGGCATGATTATTGCCTTTTAATAATATAAACATTTGCATTATTGTTTTAAATATTTATATTATATTATTTTTCACAACATTTGTTCTTGGACAGGACAGAGGTTAATTCACTATTTTTAATGTGGCCTAATCTGGCTGCATTTTTTCTACACTACCTAGTTTCACCTTTCTGTTTTATTATTTTTCCTTTAAAGTCACATAAGTCAGTATTATATATGTGCTTGAAATATATTCAGAAACATGAACTTCTGACCTATCTGTCATTTGTTTGAAGTCAGTAACACAACTCCCATAGAATGCAGTGGGTGCAAAATCAGGCAGCACAGATGTCCCTAACAGAGCTACCACAACCAAGAGTTCTTCTGAAAATCCCTTAGACTTCTAAAGTTACCCTTAATCTTCAAACCATACTCACTCCTAGATAGTACTCAAAATGACTAGAATATTATTTTTTACTTTCATTATAACAGTAAGAATACTTACTTAAAGGTTATAACATTAACAATCTACTACTTGTCATAAATTAGAGCAAACAGGGTTTTTTCTTTGGTTGGTTCAGGTTTCTTTTTGTTTGTCTGCTTGTTTTTTCTCCAAAATGATCATCAAATAGCAAAGAACTGTTAATCCCTAATGAGTGACCTCGAGTGAACTTTTTCCTTTCCTTTCCTTTCCTTTCCTTTCTCCTCTCCTTTCCTTTCCTTTCCTTTTCCTTTCCTTTCCTTTCCTTTCCTTTCCTTTCCTTTCCTTTCCTTTCCTTTCCTTTCCTTTCCTTTCCTTTTCCTTTCCTTTCCTTTCCTTTCCTTTCCTTTCCTTTCCTTTCCTTTCCTTTCCTTTCCTTTCCTTTCCTTTCCTTTCCTTTCCTTTCCTTTCCTTTCCTTTCCTTTCCTTTCCTTTCCTTTCCTTTCCTTTCCTTTCCTTTCCTTTCCTTTCCTTTCCTTTCCTTTCCTTTCCTTTCCTTTCCTTTCCTTTCCTTTCCTTTCCTTTCCTTTCCTTTCCTTTCCTTTCCTTTCCTTTCCTTTCTCCTTTCCTTTCTCCTTTCCTTTCCTTTCCTTTTTCCTTTCCTTTCCTTTCCTTTCCTTTCCTTTCCTTTCCTTTCCTTTCCTTTCCTTTCCTTTCCTTTCCTTTCCTTTCCTTTCCTTTCCTTTCCTTTCCTTTCCTTTCCTTTCCTTTCCTTTCCTTTCCTTTCCTTTCCTTTCCTTTCCTTTCCTTTCTCCTTTCCTTTCTCCTTTCCTTTCTCCTTTCCTTTCCTTTCCTTTTTCCTTTCCTTTCCTTTCCTTTCCTTTCCTTTCCTTTCTTTCCTTTCCTTTCCTTTCCTTTCCTTTCCTTTCCTTTCCTTTCCTTTCCTTTCCTTTCCTTTCCTTTCCTTTCCTTTCCTTTCCTTTCCTTCATATATACTCTTCTAATTGTCAGAAGAAGTAGATCATGTGGTGACAAATGTCCATGCTGTAGCTATACCTCAGACAAAAGGACAGCTTTAAAAAAAAATAAAATAAATAAAAAAGGTGTCACCAAGTGATTAGAAGCTAGAATGCCTGCAATAAAACTTTTTTTTCTGATCTTGACCCTAGTGAGTCACCTACCTGGCAGCACTGCAAATCATTTATTGATTCGTTGTATCCAAGGTTTTTCTTTTCTCCTCTTTCACCTGTATCAGACACATCTATGACACAGCAAGTGCTACTTTGAATAACACTATGAAAGCACCTGAAGATATTATTGTGCATCAGTTATGTTCATTAGAGCATGAATAAATTAAGTGAAGACTCAGCATTTGGAGGAAATTTTATTTACTTGAAGAAAATATATCTCATAAACAGAGAAAATCCCTCAAAAACCAGTAATATCAAAGAGTAAACAGAGCTCACTCTCTTATTTCAAATGCCTAGTTTCTCCATGGAAATGCAACTCTGTGTTTCATTTTTTATCTTCTGTTGCACTGTTACAGATGCAACACATGTATGAGCAACTTTAGATATTGCAGCTTGTTACAGGTGTCATTGCAATAAACTATATACATGAATCACATTATTTAGGTAGTTTCCTGTAAGTATGCCCACCTCCAAAGAGTATTAAAGCTGTTTACAGTATTTCTTCTTTAAATATCTAAGCTTTCATGTATTTTAATTTTTATGAAAGTGTGCCAGATTTTGCCCAAACCAACTCTTTCATTTGAAAAAAAGGTATGCAAAGAAGATCCATAGTGTTACACTTTAATTCTGAGGTATTATGTTCCTTGCATTAGGTACAATATTTTGCAGTCATGTTGCCTGTTCTAGAAAACAATAAAAACAAAGCAGTTTTATACAAATGGATTTTAAAAGCCTCTCTATCAGTCTTCTGATCCCACATACAGAAGAAATCTATCATTACATTCCATTGTGTAGTAACTGCAGGCTATTGTTAGCATTTTAATAAAGTTCACAACTGGGTGTCATAATACAGAGAGCTATTCTTTTAATATCTCAAATGAAATCTTCACTCTTATTTCTGTGATAGTGTGAATCTCATATTGCATGGCTCAAGCCACAAAACCCCCCCTGCTCTCAGACTGTTTAGATGGTTTATTGACATATCAGTACTTTTTTGTGGATCTTGATACAGTAGACCAGAGACCTATAAATTGGCATTCTTCTTAATCAAATTTTCAATAGTATAATATTCAACCAGTTGAAAGGAATGATTCAAATAGCCCAGAATTTGTTTTTCATAAAGCAAGTTGTAGTAAGGTGCTTTGTGTCATGAGATTGAACATATCCATCACTACTCTCCATGTATGATTACTTAAAAATGAAAGAATAAAGTACTTTCTATTCAGTGATGTAAGTTAATTTTCCCATCCACTCTTGTAATCTGTGTATATACACTAAAAGACCTTCTATATTTTAAACACAAATAACTCCAACTTGGCTGACCTACACTTTCTGCCTTTAACAAATTAACTGTTAGCTGGTTTCAGGTGTCAACTTCAACAAATTCCTTGGTTACGAAGAAAGCAAATGTAGGTATTTAAACTTCTAATATATTTTGTATAACTGACTTCCTCTGTAAAGCAAAAAGACTGTTTTCACTAATGTCAGAATAAGCTTCAATTTTGCAAATACGCAACAAGGGCCAAAACAATATGGTCACTTTGACGTCAATCTGGACAGACAGATACAGAAATTTTCCTTGTTATTGCTATAGATATGGAAAATAAAACAGTAGGAATTTTCAATATCTGGTGTAACCAATTTGACACCTTCAAGTCTGTAATAATCCATAGCATCAACCTATGTCAGTGTTTTGTCTAATGAGTGCTTTTGCAAAGCTGGTATGGTGCCAGCTTCTGCTCCTTGTAACAGTGAAATCTTGCAAAATAGACAGAGGAGGTGCTTTGATCAGAAAGTGGCTATTATGCTTATTAACAGACCATCAACCTTTCTATGGACATTAAAGCTGCTAAGAGATGCTATATGGGCCACTACCTCTGTCTAGCTTGAGTACCAGGGGGTTCACCCTGCACTGGCTGCTGATGCCCAGCCTGGGGTGCCCCAAGGCCCAGGCTTCATCCTGGGATGAAAGGCACGGCTGCTGCTTTCCTGTTTACAAGTCCAACCAGCAGCAAGGCTGAATGTGCATCCTAGACACACACAGAGGGGACTCTCTCTCTGATCCTCTGAGCATCAGCACCCTCTGTCTGACTGCTACCCCTGCCCACATCCCAGGCACTCTTACCTGCTCTCCTGGTCTCCCACTTGCTGGCTGGTCCAGCCTGGTGGTCTCTGGCAAACACACATGAATTCTCACACTTGTATCACACACACTCCACACTTACTTGTCCCCCCCAAGACCAGCATGGCCCCTGTGCATGGATCCTATTCTACAATAGGACCTACTACACCTGCATGTCATTGCATTTCAGGCGCTACCTTGGGTGGTCATGCAAACACGTGGGAACAGTCCCCACCTTAAAAAACTGAGAAAATGCTTGTGTAAGGATGTGTGGACTGTGAGACCATCTGCTTCAGTAAGATTGTCAGATCAAGGAACTTTTATTTCAAAGGGGATAATAAGTGAAAGGGAAAGTGATAAACAAAACTCAGAGAGACACAAACCTTATAAACCGTAATGGAGAGCATGACAAAGAGTGAAACTCTTCAGCCACTGTCTGATGGGGCACAGTCTTGGAGAGGGCCAACCTAGACTGTAACTTATAAGAAGGCAGGAACAAGATGAACATGATGATTTTGGATATTTGCTGGGGGGCTGTGGGACTACGCAAAACTTACTGAAGAACGTTTAGGGGGCAGGAACTGGTGAGGAACAATAGAGAGGAGCAAGTACTAAAGGAGCTGATCACATGTAAACAGCTGCCAGTCAGTATGCCTGATCACTGCAGCCATCCTATCATCTTCTTGTTAAATCTTTTAATTGTCTTTCTAGGTAATCTCACTCTTCAAACCATGTGTGAGTACTGCAAGGTCTATGAGCCAGCAACTGGAGAGACTAGAGTGGTTGTCAAGGACCAGTGGCAGTGGCCCATGCATTCATGATGTCAGCAACTGGAAGGAGTGAGGGGCTCAGAGTTGGCACCTGGGGGGCACCTGGGCCGTAGGGATCCGTGTTTGGTGTGGAGCAGCTGGGGGACTGCAGTGACTGATGAAAGTGCCAGTGGCTGGAGTCAGACCTCAGGCCACAGTACCCTTGTGCCCGTGGTGCCAGGAGCTGGAGCGAGTGAGGGTCCTAGCACCAGCTGGAGTGGAGATAGGACCCGTGTGCCTGCGGACCAGCAACTGTGGGAACCACTGCCCTCATATTCATGCCCACTACCTGAAAGGAGGTTGTAGTGAGGCGGGTGTTGGTCTCTTCTCCCAAGTTACTAGCAATAGAATGAGAGGAAATGGCTTCAAGCTGCATCAGGGGAGGTTTAGAATGGATACTAGGAAAAATTTCTTCACTGAAAGAGTGGTCAGCATTGGAACAGGCTGTCCAGAGAGGTGGCGGAGTCACCATCCCTGGAGGTGTTTAAAAGATGTGTAGATGTGGCACTTCAGGGCATTGTTTAGGAGACATGGTATTGGTGGGTTGACAGCTGGACTTGATGATCCTAGAGGTCTTTTCCAGCCTTAATGATTCTGTGATTCTATGATTTAACGTTTATCTATTTTCAGGACTAGATTTATGACAGAGCAAGTGTGAAGCATGAAAAGCTTTGATAACACAAAACTAATCTCTCATATGAAACCTTTTTACAAAATGTACTTTTTCACATATAATTTGGATAGCTTAAAAGAAAAAATCCTGCGTTACCCAGTATAAACACATTTTAGTGAATATCGCACCTGTTATGGCATCCTTAGTAGTAACACACGACTATGTAGTATGTACATAGATGTATATGGATGTATATAATGTAGCCAGGACTGCAGCATTTATAATTATGAATTTATAATTTTATGTAATTTTGGAGTCAGAGAATTTTCCCTAAGTCCATTTGTGTAGTTGGCACAAATTAATCAAAATTTATCTATGTTGCTCTTCTTTCCTGTCAATAACAAAAGTCTTTCAAAGGCAGTTGTTTTTCTCTGTGTATGCCTTCCATCAGTATGTAGTTCCTAAAAATCAATAAAAAATACACAGCTGAAAAGCTTGATACAAATTTCATGAAAGGACACTTTAGACCACTGCTCTGTAACATTTCCACGCTCTTCCTATATATTTAAAACTAGTATTTCTGAAAGCTCAAATAATTTAAATAATGAAAGGATAGAAATGAGACCAGTTTATCAAAGCCCTCGGTCCACACAGTTTTGCTAACACAGAAAGAAATTATCATCCCACATATAATAATGATCTGCTGCACACAGTGTGTCTGTGGGACTCTAGCTCTGCAACACAGTTTGGATCTATTTCTCCCTCCACAATTCTTAAACAAGGACAATAGCTTGTTTTTTACTGAAGACATATTTTTAGTTCTAAAAGAATTGCAATAGCAGTCTTTGCTTTGGTATGGCTGAATAAACATCGACTGCTTAATATTTAAAATATATATCGAGAAATAAAAAGGTTATTTCTTTTCAGCAATACTAGATTGAACCTATTATTATTTATCATCTAAACTGTAATCCCTTTATTCTTTCCCATGAGCACTGAGGAGGTCTCTAATCACAGCATTCTGGAAAGAGTTATTGCTGTTCTGTTTCAAAGCTTGTGATTATCTTCTGGCAAAGATAGTGTTGTGTTTATCCATACTATATTCTGCTGGTTCATACATACAAAATAATATTTTAAAGTGTCGAACAGAACACTTTCTGTTAAGTTTGAAATAAACACACTTTAGCCCGTCATTATACTATATGGAATACATCTGATTTCTGGCAGAGAAAATGACATGTTACAGTAAACGTTTCAGGCAGGACCAATATGGAAATAGTACTGATTTAACATTTTAAAATTCAGTAGGAACTGTAGACTTTCCATATTCAAGACTTCCAATGATTTAGAAATAGCTGAAGACACATGGCATGAATGCAGAAGTTTAAGTACTGTCTCTTTGTTCTTTATTTTTGAAATTGCATATTTTATAGGTAAAAAAATCATAGGTAAAAACCAAGTAAATTTTAGTGTTAAGACTTCTCTGTGTTGTAGAGGGTAAGAAAAGGAAATATTTCTCTGTATGCTAGCTACTACTAATTCTTTTAACATACACATATTATATGACGAGAGAATTGTGAAAACAATTCATTGAAAATCAAAAGCCACTCAGAGTTTAAACAGGTTAAGAGAAATGCTATGTTTGATGTTATGAGAAAGCATTTCCATGAAAATGAGATGCTAACTGATTTCATTAACAATAATATATTAAACAAAAAAGGCTCATCTGGCACTGTGTAAAGAATCTGGGGTAAAGGAAAAAAATTATATTTTTTTCCACTAGTCTAGAGATTTAAGTTACTGGCTAGCGTATCAAGATATAGAATTAGAAAGTTTTCATAGAGATTCATTGATCAGTCATAACAGTGGAATATGTAACGGTTACCATGAGACTCAGGAAATATGCAGAATCACCATCTGTTTATGCCGTATATAACACAGAAGAAATTGCATTGATACGTGTTCTTCAAAGGTGCGGCAGCTCTGCTCTTGTCATAGGTAACACACTGCTGCACAATTGATGATCAGGTTTCAGTAGAATTTAAAAGCCCAAGTCTTATAATTTCTAAAAAAAAAATTAAAAATTATTAAAAAAATTTAGATTTAGAAAGGAAATGAGACGACGGGTAGAGCCAAAGCAAAATCCATAGTCCTGAGATACATACTTTATACAGCACAGGGGAAGAATCAGGTATTTCAGAAAAAATATGCAGCAAGTCAACATGGTGAGCAAGGACTGCACATGGGAATGTTTACTAACATGGTCCAGCTGGCAGCTTGAGCTGCAGCCTGACAATTTTTCTGCCACAGTGACTCTGCTCTGCCATGCTGCACAGGAGCAAAGGAAGACTGCACCCCTAGTTTTATTGCTGAGCATGACATCGTATGGTATGGAATATCCCTTGGGTCAGTTGGGGTCAGCTGTCCCTCATGTGTCCGCTCCCAGCTTCTTGTGCACCCCCAGCCCGCTCGCTAGTGGGGTAGGGTGAGAGGCAGCAAAGGCCTTGATTCTGTGTAAGAACTGCTCTGCAATAGCAAAAACATCCCTGCATTATCAACACTGTTTCCAGCACAAATCCAAACATAGCTCCATACTAGCTACTGTGAAGAAAACTAAGAAGCCAAAACCAGCACACACCCCCAGCAGCTAAATACCTTACCCTCCCTGTCGGCTTTGCTGGGTGGTCAGAATCCTACCAGCTCCTGTTGCATCCATTTGAAAGGAGAAGCTGGGGTCCTGCAAGGGGTTGCAAGTTAGCCATCTTGGCTGAGACTACGTGAATCCTAGCCCTCTCAAGGCATCTCTGAGCTGTAAGGAGTCACTGCACTTCGCTCAGCACTTATGACACTCAGGCCTCCTATGAAGGATGCAGTGTAAGTCCCTTCTGACAAAAGCAGAGGTCAAGTGTTTCCTTCAAATCAAGGCAAGTGATCTTACCCAACAGTTCAGCTGTTATGAGATTTAGATAAGCAGTAGTATACCTATGTCCAAATCCTTTCCATTCCTGACATGAATTAAATTCACATCTTTGACTCACTAAGGTCAGTCTGAAACCATTAAGCTATATTATATTTTTTTTAAAAAAAGAGATAAAACAGTTGTTCATCTTTGCTTGGAATATTAGAGGATTAACTGGCAGCAGAGGAAGAAAGAACAAGCATAAGGACAATCAATTCTCTGACCCAGGGATAAAAGCATTTAACTGATAGGAGGATGAACTGTGTTCTATTCCCTATACCTAATAATTACTTGTGCTCTTTGTAATCTCTTCTATTTTTATTTATTAAAAAATGCATTAACTTTTTATACAAACAAGTATAATATATACACACTGAAACATAAATTTGCAGTCCTTTTTGTTTCCTTACCAGGCATACTGAGTGAGTTCAAGCTGACCCAAAGTCATGAAAAGAATATAGTTTTAAGAAAGAAAGTCCTGGTTCATTTTATGATCATAAAGGAGTATGCAAGATTCTTGTATTAATCAAAAACTAGATTCAGTAGAATAATATATTTTTAAAGGCTTTTATATTTTTTTAAATTTTAAATTACAAAGCATTTTAGAGTCTCCTTTGTGGTATTTCTGTGCCTCGTATGCTTGATCTCATTACTGGACTAAGCAGATATAGCAGGACTGTTACATCTGTAACTGTTGAGCCAGACCTGCTAGTACACTGGGGCTTTTAAGTGCCCATACCTGTTGTACTTAGCCCCCTCACCATGGCCAAAATGAGAACAGATGTAATGCTCCTTAAAATGCAGCTGAGCATTCACTTACTCTAAAGTCTAATGTTTACTGGAAATCTATCAAAATAGCTACTCCAAAATAAGGACTTCCACATTAATTTTTATTGAAATAATGAGTCCAGAATAGATATTTCCGTACCTTGCCTAATGCAGAAGTTGAGACTTGTATTAATCTTACATTTTCTTACTCTGAGGATTTTTCCCTTGCTATTATTTTATCTCCTAACTCCCACCCCTTTCTGTTTCCTGCAGATGATTTACCAATGGAGGGCTTAACACAATTAGCAAAACAGAGGCCTACAGAAATCTACAGACTTGCTCTTGGCACAAATAACTTCAGGTTATTTTGAGCTCAGGAGGAACATGGGAATGCAAAGACTTTAATTAGCAAATCTTCTAATACTGCTAGCAGAATAGACTGCCTTTAATAAGAATCCATGGTTGATAAATGTTCTCCAGCCTGAGTAAAAACTTTGTATATCAGACATGGTGAAAAAAGCTTGTTTATTTATTATAATTTTATTGCGAAATAAAGATGGTATTTCCAGAGATCAGACTGAGCACTTCTGCACAGCTCAAAAATCAGAATTAAGAAAAAAATTTAAAATATGTGGATTTTCATACTGAAGTAATTGCAAGGAAGAGCTGACTTTAGTTAACCAGCAATAAAGCAAGTCATAACCTGAGAGAGAAAAGAGAAGAAAAAGAAAAAATAAAAACAACAACTCAAAGAGTCATGTTAGTTAATTGATAACAACAGAACTCAGCCACAGGAATAAAATTTTCCTTTTATGCATTTTCCCCAAACTATGTATTAGTTGTATAGAACCAGACAGTGCACAATAAGCAGAGGACCTCTAGGACTCATTAAATCTCCTTGAGTCTCCCAGTCTGAAAACGACCCATATTCACTAGTCTACCCTTAAAAAAAAGAAACATGCTGCTTCTGTGCTCTTAATTGGAGCCACTAACATTTTAAAGACTTGTAAGGTGGTGGCAGCAGCAGAAGTCCTTTGGAATAACTCTCCTAGTGGTTGGTTTCTTTGTTCTTTGTCTGAGCATGTTACAGAAAACAATGAAGTTGCCTCCTGAAGCTTGTTTCCTCAGTCTGGTAGTTTCTCCAGCAACTACTGGACGAGAGCTTAATGGGAATCCTAAATTCATCTGCTCCTTTGAATTCCAGAAATGAAATAATGTTCTGTGATTTTTTTTCCTTTAGTAACTCTTGCAGTAGTTATTTATTCAGTACTTCTTTATTTTTTTCCTTTTTTTAATTAATTCTCAGGAAAAGAAACAATTTTCTGCTTTTGAAGCTAGCAGGTGAGCTGGGCGGAAAAATATACCAACCTCTTTTCATCTTCACCACCTACCCCTGGAATCTAGTTCTTGTAGTGTGTCTAGTTAGTGTTAGCTCTTCATACTGTCCTGAGCTGCTGGACTTTCTTCTGAGTTCAAGACATATAGGCTTCTAATGCATTTCCAGCCTCTTCAGAAAGCAGTTCGGAGCTAGTGGGTAAATGGAAAGAGTGCTAATCTCCCACTCCTATGTTCAACATAATACAGAAAATATAGAGAGCTGTGAGTTTTTGCGGTGATGGATTAACAGTATAAATAGCCAGCCCTAAGTAGCAGCATACACATCACCTTTAATTTAATGAAAGTCAAACTATTGTTTACATTTCAAGAATCATACTTCCAATCCTAAAATCTGGTCCTTCCCTTCTACCTTCTATTATTTCTACACAGCAGCAATTTGTTTTAAATTGAACTTGGACAAAGTAAATCTAATGTATACCTGTCTTGAGTGTTTTCTTGCTATTTGCAGCATCTGTTCTGTTTCTGTGAAAATTTTCCCTCTGACCTGAGTGACTGCCTTCCTTCATGTCTGAGTGCCAGCTAATCTCTGAGAGTTAACCTCAGGATAATGTTGTACTCAGGGAACAAGGCAAGTCAGTAGCTTCCTGCTACAATTATTGTACTTCAGTCATTATTAAAGTTTTTATTTCTTTTGTGGACAAGTATTCCTAGTGATACACTACCAGAAGATGCATGTCCCTAGCAGAGCATCCAAAAGTGGTTCTTTCCCTAGCAACAGAACTAAAATATGCTGGCTTGCCAGTAATGTTTTGGAGCACAGAGAGTAAAGAGTTTAGCAAGAAAACAAGAGGCTTAAATCTCCTAGGAAAGACAATTCGTATTTGGAGTTTATCACAGTAATTCATTTTCCTAGGCAGAAACTAAGTCCAAGCTCTCAAGCCTGCTCCACAGAAGAGGTGACAGGTTATTCTTTGCAAATCTAATTGAAAAAATGCCACATAGCTACAGCAACAGAATCAGCAATGTCAGAAACAAAGTAGGGTGAGTGGGTGAAGTACCCTATATTTACAAACAACACCCTTCTCAAGTTCTTTACAGAGTCAGGAAAGACTCCTCTCCAGAAAGATTGTTGAGGACTTTCCTATTACTCCAGAGTCAAACCTAACTAACTGTGTTTTTAAAAAGCATAGACCTGATAGGCTTTGCTGTAGAATTGTTTTTCTGCTGCCTAGCAGCTTATAATTTATCACATTGCTCATGATTCCATCCCTGCATAACCAGGATTAATGCTCACTGAGTACTTTGTCATAGTAAATACAAGAAGAAATGCCAAATGAAGGATGGCAGCCCAGGAAAGGAGGTAGTTGATCTGTTGTACCAATTTGGTTTGAAAGAACGAACCAGACTGAGTTTTGTTCTAATGTGGAACACAGCATAAAGTCCTGGAAAAGTCAAAACATAAGCTCTAACTTTACGTTTTAGTTTTGGTGTGCTACTGATCTACTTCTAAGTTATCAGATGTGTACACAGCTCTACTTCATTATCATGCTGAGGAGGAAATAACCCCCCTTGACCCCCTTTGATGACCTCTTTCTTGTCTCTCTAATCCTGCTGCTCAGAAATATAATAAAACACACCATGCTGCCACAGTAATCACAGAAAACACACCTCTGAACTTAAAAATAATCTTGGTGAATTTACACGCCTTTGGAGTTTTCTGGCTAAATCTGTGGAAAACATCAATATGGCAGCGTGAAGGAGAATCCCTACAGAGGGCTCTAGGGCAGACTTGTAGAGGTGTTTCGGTACCTAAAGTGAAGATAGATGATACAAGGGGTTTCCAAAAATTATCTGATTTTCACTGATTTAAAGGAAAATTCTCTTTCCAGATTCCTTTGAAGATCATCTATTTTGTACCTGACTCCTACTGCAGGTAAGCACTTTTGAAAATTCTATTAGATACCAATTTGCCACTTTAGGCACCTGAATGACTTAAAATCTTGTTCTACACCTCTAGCAAACTGTGAAGGAAAGGAAGTGGAAAACAAGGAAAAAGAAGACACCAGGAACTCAAGGCTTTTTCAAGAGATTACTTAACATTCATTGTATTCAGAGCCAGTGTGCTCATGTTGGGTGTTGAAATTGGGATAAGCATTAACATCACTCAGTTTTGGCCATCCAAATTATCTGGTTGTCTAGGCAGTCTGTGTAGATTGCCTTTATCATCAGCAGGTTGGGGTACGCGCCTCCAGAGGGTGGTTCAGAGGATCCTGAGGTGTTCTGAACTGCTTTGTGGAGGAGTATTTTTCTTTCCGGTACAGAGAGGCTGGCTGATTACTTAGCTAAATCAGATATTGAAAGTTGGACAAAGTCAATAGGCCCTGTAATATTTATTTTTAACTATTATGTAAGACCATGAGACTACTATTGTAACAACAGAAACCATTTGGGAGTCTCCAATTGCAGGCAAAGCAATGCAACATAGCATGGTGATTTTTGATATGTGATTTAATTATTAAGGAACATCAGTATTATATTACCCATGAATATTACTGAAAGCATATTTTTGTTTCCTCTCAAAGTGAGAAATCTCATTTTCAAATACCATCAACGCCACTTCTCACTCTTTGTCCACATTTAGTTTAATTTAGGTTTTATATAGGTTCTCCTGTGTGAAAATTCAGAGCTTACTATAGGGATACTGTGTTGTGTATAGAATACACAGAACCCTGTTGTGTTTCCATGGAAATAACTATCTTATTTCTTCTTAATCGCAACTTTTTACAAATGAACAGGAAATGTGGACAACATTTTAATTAAAAAGTAAAATACAGAATGAACTGAAAACCTAATCTTGCTTCTACAGCTTTTGGCATGGACTCCTATACAGCTCCAGAACCTCATTACAGATAGAAGAATTAAACAGCCTACAACTGACCCTGCGTTTGCCCTTACTGAAATCCATCATGGTTTTTTTATGTTTAGCGTTTGAAAGCGTAGCAACTGCAACATAGCTAGAGAACTGACTGAAAGTTGAAGTAACATAAGTTAATAATCTACTTTAATATAGTTAGAAGGTTTTGCATAATGCTTGGTATTCCCCTGAGTAAACAAAATATATTGTTGAGTGATGGGAAATGAGAATTTTACTGAAATGTTAGTAATATATACAAAGGCCTAGCATTCCACAGATATCATAATGTCCATTTAAGTATTTCCCATAAACTAACAAAACTCCCAGAGGACATATTTAAGGGTACTATGTCTCATAATACTCCACCTAGTTTTCTAGAGCATAGAGAATGTAAGAAAAGATGGATTCTGCTCCCTCACTTGCATTAGAGGAAGAACAGATTTGAACTTAGATCCTTCACTTTAGATGAATATCTTAAATGTCCTTCCTCTTAGCAAATTTCAAATTAGGAACATGTGAGATGTCTCACACGGAGCACTGGACTACCCTGGACATCAGAACACAAAAGGAGAAAAGCTGCGTTCCAGTATCTACATATTTAAATTATTTACATGGAGCAGAAAAGCAATGCATTCATAGATCCAACAGAGATTATTACAGCCACTTACCCAGCCTCTCCAAAGAACGAGAAGAACAGGACATGGTGAGATGCATTTGAATTAGGTGAGTAATGTGCGTTCAAGTGTTCATTAAAAATTTAACCCTTGTTTATTTTAGCTGAGCGAGTGCCCTACCTTCTGAATTGCTGGATGAGAAGCGTGAAATACTACTGCTTCAAACCAAATAGCATTGAGACAACCAAAGCTCTGTGTTTGATGGGGGAGTTTTGGGCTAGGTAACCATGATTTAAGGAAAAACTGATCATCCAACTCCACTGTGGCTACCCAGTATCCCAAGAATACTGATTTTCTATTTTCTAGTACTGGTTAGCTGCCATTTGTCTTGGGATAACTTTCAGTGAGTAGTACAACTGTGAATTATGTAAACACAAATGCAGCAACAAAGCGCTCTTGTTAATGATGATTGTTTCCTGGTAATTGTATGTATCATTTCTGTAATTATAATGTCATTTATTATGATAATTTACTATGGTATTCCCATTAATTATTTCTAAATGTGATTGGACTACTTCCTATTTCTGACACTTGATGCAGTTAGGAATGATGTGGCCCACATTTTAATTAATTTGTTAATGTTGCTCTTATTTGTTATGTGCTGTACTGTGTACTGCTTATTTTGCAAGCTTTTTGGGTTTTTTTCTTCCCTGCCTTTCCTGGCGAAGTGGCTTGTTCTAAAGATGCAGCATAGAACAAAGGCATTTGTAAAGTTAAAAATCCAAAGAAACAAAACCCATATATATATTCCCCAATGCTCAGCACTGTATTTCTACTATCAGATGGAGCCTTAAAAATATTAAAAATTTTTAAAATTAAAAAACTAAAAACTTATATATGTGTATATATATGTGTTTATCTCCCAGAAACCAGATATAAATTATACAGTAGTACCAGCAGAAAATTATATGCCAGTCCTTAAATGTAAGGTCTTATTCTCGACTTTGGAAAGGGTGAATTAACCTCTAGGGGAGGATACCGAAGGTATTACTGAGTGCTCTGTTGAGAGTGTAGGGAGGGTGTTCACAACTTGACTGATTCTCAGATAACTGGAAGAAGAAGTAAAAAGTGAAAAGAAGTAAAAAAGAGACACTGCCTAAAGGCATTGCACTTTTCTGTGCTTGATCCTGATTTTACTTCTGGAGGTTATATGGGCAAGAAATGCATTAACACATCAAGAAAGAAATCAGCAAGGCAGGACAAGTAAGGATAAGTGCAAGAGGTGAATGACAGGTAAAGGTAGTCTGAATGAGTACAAATGGAAGTTTTAACTTAAAGTGTTTTACTAAGCACAAAATATATCCGGCCTCAAAAGCCCCAGAAGACAATCTCCATGGCAGGCCAACCTATTTAAACAGAAAGGTCAGACTGGCAAAGAAACTAACCTGCCTCACAGAGCTGTAGAGCAGGTGATGAACTGTGAGGTAATTTAATGAACTCCTCCAACTTCCCATCCTTCGATATTTCACACTTGGAGGTATTTTGGCTCTACAGTTAGCAGTGCAACAGACATGAGCTTACTGAGTTCCAGGCAAAAGTAATTATCCTGAAGAGAAGTATAGACGGTGAAGCAAGCTCTAGCCCCTTTGTGCCATTAAGACAACTCTTGTTTCACAAATAGTTGTCTTCCATAGTCTGCTCACCTTTTCAGAACTATCTGTTTTTTCCTTTAAAAACAACAACCTTTGAGGCTGGACAATATCTTTGCTGCTAACATACAGCAAAGAGGAGAGTCCTCGAGGGTGGACCCTTCAGGTTATTCCCCCATCCCATTGTTCCCCTGGTCATGGACTATGTGTAACCACTCGGGGTGATGAGTGTTATCACTGGTGTTTCCAGATACAACTCAGAAGCAATCATGTTTCTAGCTGACTGGATAGCCTATTTCTTCATAAGAAACATGCAACAAAAAACACGTAAGCAATTATTTTATAAAAAAATTGAGGTCAGTGACCATAAATACTTTTTTTTTACTCTCTCCCATGAACTCTGATACATCTCATTTCCAGGTTAAAAAGCCCTTTTTCATCAAAATTAAAAGCAATTAAAGTTCAACTAAAAAGAAAACTTTTCTGTGCTACCCTGCCTCCGATTCAATGGGCACAAATATGCTTGAAAAAATGAAATGTATGTGTGATTAGCATAGATCGTTAATCAATTACTACAACGAAAGTAATGGTGACTTAAGGTATATTATCTCACATGAACTAAGTATTTGCTAAAATGCAATGGTTAGGTACTGTGGTGAAATAAAAAGCATAGTTAGAAACACATATTCCATATTCTCTCAGCCATCTCAGGCAATGTTAAAACCTTGGTTTCCTCTATAATTTAAAATGTTCAAAACTTTTAATGAAATCATTGCAAACCTTTCTGTGTGTACTTTGAAACGGACTCTGCACATCCTCTCGCATTTATTACTTGTTTGTAGTTTTTAGCAACTTTTGGGTTTGTTTAGGAGCTGTTCATTTTCAAAGTAAATATATCATTAGCATTGTCCTTCAAAATGTGAACTGGGGAAAAAAAAAGAACCACCATGGGATCTACTGTGTTCTGAACTTTCTGAGAAGAACAAATCATTCATGTTACAAACATTTTGTTGCTTTATGAAATGGGTAAAAGCTCACATTCAGAACAAAGAACCATAAGAAGCTGAGGCTTTACATATCCTTCTAAAATACACAAAATTCATTTAGAAGAGAATACAGAAAATGTTTGGGTTTTCTTCCATAGAGCTAGTCAAGAGGTAATTAGAGGTGAAAAAAAAAATATTTTTATTATTTTATGCATATTAATGTACATTGGGATGCTGATCATAACCGCATAACACAGTTCCATGCAGTCACTCATATCAGAGAAATTTGGACCATATAAAAAAGGACAAAGGTGCCTGAAAGAAATCAACTGTAATAAGAAATTGTAATATTCTCAAGGTCAGAGCCACTAAACAACTTAAAAGTTATGTGCATCAAAGCCAAACTGGCCCTGAGGTACAGTGGGATCTCCTGGCTTCCAGTAGTACCCATGAGGGAAGCTAGAGCTTCACCTCATAAGAGTGAAATTTTACAGCCAGACTGCAACCCATTTCTGTCCCTTCCTCTTCTTCTGCTGATAGAGCTGCCCATTAAACAGGTGAAGATCTGCCAAGAAGTTTGTAGCCAGTGTTTCAAAATCAAACAACGTGCAAGACTGGTATGCTGCACCAATTTAGCCTTAGAAACTCCACTTTTCCTAATCCCTAAACTCAAGAACTAAATTCCAGTTTATCTTAACTGTGGCAGTTCCAGAGCTACTTCATAAGGCAAACAGGTAAGCATAACAACTCTTATTATCCACCTCAGGGTAAGGCATTCCCACCTGCAGAAAAAAAAAGTCTATCATTGTGTCCCTGCAGTCTTCTTTTCATATGGTATTTCAGCTATTATAACCCTCTGCAGGGAAACAGGATATTCAATGAGCAGATTAAATTTTCTCACTTGCAGGGAATGGGGGAGGGAACTAGGCTATATTTTCCTAGCATAATGCACTGACTATGAGCTCAAAAGGTGTTTGTAGGCCCTACTGACCACTCCTGCTGAATGTTTCGTGTGAGACAGTGATTCTGCAGCCATTATAGGTTCACACACATGTATTAACTTTTGCTCAGTTCAGCGTTTTCATGCTGCTTGTCAGTTTTCCTCAGACTCTGCTTGTGGATATGTATTCCCAAAGCATCTTTGCAGCACATCACAAGTTGTTGTGCATGTTACCTCATCAGTGGGAAATATTATTCAAACTGTGTTGTAGGATCTGAAACAGCCAGGCCACAGGGCAGCCAGACATAGAAGAGAGAAAACTGACCTTGTAACAAAGACTCTGTTTCATTTAACCCGAGTGATGATATAAACTACACAGGGGGACTGGAAGGCTGCAAGAAGTAGTGCAAAATGGAAGTGAATGTTGGCTGTCCCAGGTGGCCATGATAAAACCTCTGAATGATAGAAAAATTAGTTTTGCATGGCACCTTGAGTGACTGATGGGAGTATGGGAGTAGAGAGGAAAACAGAAGAAAGATGAATCTGACATGTGAACAACAAGGAATCCCAAAAGAACTGGATTCCCATATGTCAGTCTGTTAAGATCAGATCATGCCTACTTGTAAGTTCACCTGGGCAGATGCAGAGCTAATTTAACGTGTCCTGTAGCTGCTGATATGTCACACAGTCACATGTCAGTCACACCATAGTGACTGATAGTACAATCTGTTGTTCTATTCGCTGTACACATTGAAATGCCAAGGGAAGCAGGAGAAGCTTTTGCTGCCACTGTAGGGCTCCCTTGCCACCTGTGGTCTGTAAGAACAGATGGGTGAGCAGGCAGCACCCCTTCCCTCAGCTGGCTGCTCTGACCGATGAGCACTCCCAGTGCTGCTCAAGAAGGAGGAGACTTCTGACAGGGCTTCCAGCTTTTGTACATCTACTAGTGGCCCACTGACATCAGCTCTCTCACCTTGCTGTTTGATTAGGATAGATGTTAGGATAGGAAATTTTTGCCAGTGTGCCTTTTTGGCAGAAGCCGAGATTAGTTGTTACAGTAAGAGAATGTAAAACAGAAAGCCTACCCCCACAGTGCTAGAAAAGTCAGAACATGGTTTATGAGATTTTGTTCCATCTTTGTGTTGTTAGTATCTTCATACAGTTAATTACCAGGCTCAGCTGTATTGTATGTAAGATTAGGTCAATTTAAGTGGCTAATTTGCCACAGAAATCTTGCAAAACTATAGATGTTAAAATATAAAACGCCTCTTAAAAATCAGATTTATTGTAGTACATAAAACAGAAGAAAACTACAGACAACAGTCTATTTATGCTATTGTAGCAAGAACATTGGTAGACAATGAATAACATATTTGTTCTCTCAGATGAATATGTTTGGTAATTTCTCTTTAATGAGCATGAGAATTGCATTATACACATAGCTCCCATAGGCATACAGAGTATGTTCTCAGAAAGGTTTTCAGGAAAAGCAGTTGTAAAATTTTCAGTTCACTTTTGAAAATCACTTTTCCATCATTAATGTACTTCATCTGGAGTATGGAGTTTGGATATGCAGTAGGCAACAGTACATAGCCTATAACTGATCGCTTTGTAACAATTAGTGGTGTCCTTGTCAACTGGCAAACAATAGGTTCCTCCTGTCATCCCCCCACCTCTGGGCTCTGAAGCATCAGTATCCTCATTTCAACAGGTGGAATGGAGACTTGCTCCCTCTTGTGTTACCTTATTGTTTTGTGTTTAAAACACTTGAAAATTGGAACGTGTGCTATCCCTTAAGATATTGTATAAAACCCTACCACTTTTATTCACTAAGAGCTGTGCTCATCCCAATAAAGTTTTGCACAATGATTAGGATGGATTGGATCCTGACTAAGCTGCTGAAGCAGAGGAGGTTGTTTCTCAGGTCACACCCTGTGCCAGTTGCTTCCCTCTTGCTGAGTCTAAGCAGCTCCCTGATCTGCATGCAGTTGCCATGTACAGGCATCTGGCACCATCAGGGAGGACAAGGCATCTCTTTCTGCCCCATGGCATCGTGCTGTGACAGCACAACTGCACCTGGATCTGGCTGGGCTCAGGGAGCAGATGTCAGCAAGGAGGTACAGGAGATTGGTCTAAATATGGACCTAGTGCCTTGTACACCACTCTGGATTCCTTGATGGGATGGATGTTGTAGTATTTTGTGCATCCTATCAAAGAAGTATGTAGCCAGGTAACAGGGAGCATTGATCAGTATTTGTGTCAATTAACCAATAGAAATCTCTGCAGGGCAGGAAAGACTGTATCTTCCTTCAAAACAAATTAACAAATTAATGTGCTCTCAGGAAGGAGAAGACTGGGGGTGTGTGTGTGTGTGTGTGTGGCATCAGGCAGAGTAGGAAGGAGATCACGAGCATGGAAAACTGACCCTAGGATGTAAAAAAAGGGGGGTTGGTAGGTAGCAAAGTTTTGGCTGGTCTTTAAAGTGAAAGCCAGACATTTATTCTACAGACCTATATATGACAGGGTAAATTTACTTCTAAGCTAGGAAGATTGCAGGAAAGACCTCACTCTGCCAAAACACAGTGAGTACATTTGTCTTAGAACCTTTTTATTTAAATAGTCTTATCAAGCAGAGCTGAGTTTTTTCTGTTTAAAGACAGAAAAGAATTAAGGAATAGATGCTTTTCGTGGGGAGACATGTTTTAACAGAGGGATGATACAGAGGAAGAAACAGATCCTTTGAGATCAGATTTTTATATATATATATATATTTAATTTTTTATTCATTTACCTCAGAGTCTAGGTAGAACATTTGTGTACAACTTCTGTATTTTTCTGCTGTAAAGCTCCCGATCATCCCCTCATGAGGTCAAGTAAGCAATAAAGCATCCATACTAGATAATATTGCATTATGAGATTGTGTGTGACCCTCATCTATAGGTACATGTATGTCTTATATAGCACTCACTTAAACAGTAAGCTTAAGTGAGGGAGAGAGCTTTTACTAAATCACATCAAAGGATATATTATATACAGCATAAGTAGTGCAAGAAGAGAAAAACAAGAATAAAAAATTGGATGGAAATATCCCATTCTTACTATATGAGCATAGGGGTTGCCTTCTGACATATTTTCATCAGAGTAGGAGGGCAGTCAGCTAATGCTCTGAAACATCAATACTTTCTAGCCAAGTGTTCAAAACAAGAAAAGACTTTTAAAATATTCAAATTCTAAAGATATGTAAAATTACTAAAAATGGAGAACTGAATATGAGAAAGAGAAAAATACTTCAAAACATTTATTTTTCAAGCCTTGAGGCAAATAAAACACCATTCGATCACAGCAAAAGATTACTAGTAACTGTAAGGGAAGGCAACCTACTAAACTGATCACATCAAAAATATTATATTTCTACCTGTTATTGTCCAATAATTTGAAATATATGGATGAAATATTTCCCTTCTCCAGTACATAAATTCTTCTGATGCATCATTTTCTGAGAATTTAATGGTATCACAGTCCCACTGTTCATCTGTGGCAAGGCACAGACATACTATAAACGGAAAGAGGGCTTGAAAGTACAATATGGATAATGCAAACAGGGTGAAAAAAAGAAATTGTGTCTAACTTGGTTTAATGGTAATTGAACTTGCCAAGAGTAACTGTTTGGTCCTGTGTTGCCTTCAAATAACACAAAGGACCTACAGAGCAGCACTACAGGAAATAAATCATATATGCTGATAATGCAAAAGTCATTGAAACTGACATCCCAGTTATTTCAGTGAGCAAAATTAAAAAAACAGTAGAAAATAGACTGATGAGGCAAGTCATACTGAAGTGATGAATTTCAGGTTTAAAAGTGAACAAGCAGACATCTGTAAAACTGAAGACAAATCTAAGACATGCACTTACGTTGTTGAACAGGTAAGGGAATACACAAAAGCAGGAGGGAAAAAGCCTTGCCCTGGAGGACAGCCAGTCATGCTGGAGAAAATTTCATTCCATATGTGTAAAATGATTTTTTTTTTTTTTTTGGCATACATATTCACTGGATCTCTTGCAATCCAAATTCCTACAGCTATGGTAGGGACACACTGGTGTCATTTATGTCTTTGCTTGAGAGGAAAAGCCTCCTCTGAATGCTTCTCTTCTGAGTTGATTGGGTAGGGGGTGAGTAGAAGATTCATCAGGTAATTATTCTCCTCTTCTATGAAGCTGAAGGAAAGGCAGCTTTCTGACCCCTTGCCAGTAGAGCTGGGTTATGACATTCTTGACATATACTTCACCTGTTGTCACATGAGTTTACAAAACCCCCATATGCTTCAATCCTCAAGTGGTTAGAGTATTTTACTGCCATAAAAGAAGTACCTAATTTTCTGTGGTTGGTTTCTTTATTTATTGTTTTAGGGGGATAGGGGACAGAATAACAGGATATGCTGTTATAAGTTATTAGTTTCTGTTCCAAAGAGCATATTGTTTCACCAAAGCAACAGAGCTTTTGTTGTTTTATACTTCCTGAGCAATGAGTTGCCCTGTGAAGTGTCATATCAGATTTCGTCAGTCACATTGCCTTGCCTAATAGTGAAATGAATAGATTTCAACTGGAACAGAAAGTCTGGAAGGGTTTTAAAAACAGCCTTGAGATAACAATGGACTTGCCCTTTACAAATACCTACAGAGAAAAAAATTGGAGAGGCCAATGTTCTTGCAAACAGAAGATGTAGCTGTTTCCCATCACCGAAGATAGTTTTCACATCAGTCATTATTACAAGTATGATTCTCTAACCACTTGGCTTTAGCCCACAAATCTGCATAGCATATTACCTCTGAGCCATTTTATAAGACCATCTATCAAGAAGCTGGATATAAAGACATGTGTGCATGTAAGAGTTAAAAGCTTTAAAATATTTTGCATAGTAGTGTTCTTACCTTATAATACAAGAGTTACTGGTATGATTAATTTAGAAATTATATGTGATATAGTGCCCTGTCAAACAATGTAGAAGTAGGTGCTAAATAACTCACTAAGAAGCACTTTACTTCCTTATTCATTGTGAGCACACTCTCAGAGTTCATCCGGAAGCCTGCCTTCTGAACGTTTCCCCTGCAAATCATCAAAGACTAGCTGACTTGTATATTATATGACCATAGAAAGAGAATTGTGGGTAAAAAGTGGAGACAAGCATAGTTTATCTTCATTTGCTTTGAAACCAAATCATGACCCCAGCTTACTTTTTTAACGAACAGTCTTATCTCAGAATGGGTCTTGCATGATGTGTGAGTATCAGTGTGAACATGTACACTGAAGGTAATCATAGACAAAGGAGACACATACATGTACATCATCTACCCCTTTTGGGGTATCCTATTTAAGATGCGGTGGGTTAAGTCAAAAGTCCTCTTTCTCTCCATTGACTAGAACCTAGTATGACTAGCTCAGGGTAGACACTCATACAGTCCATATCTGAAGTTAGGTGAGACTGTCTCATCTTTAATTCCTGGGGAGGGTTTACAGTGTGCATTCTAGATATAGAAATTTCACTGTAGTCAAATAAGATACAGTTTCAGGGACATTTAAGTTATACTTATACATCAGAAAATTCCAGGGGTTCTTTTGTCTTGAATTTTGTAGATGCGCATAATGAAACCTATCTTGGGCATGGACTCCAGGAGAGTGGAGCAGACAGGGATCTTAAGTATGTAATGCAGAGCTGTGAATTTTACTTTAAGGGACAGATACATACATTGCCCTTTGGATTTGCTAAAACTTCCTAATTTCCTCTGAAAAAATCTGTATTCAGAGGGCAGTCTTGTGCTAAATATAATGCTATATATAAGATCTAAGCCTTACTATTGGCTTTGATACCTCAATGAACAACAACAGACTCTTCTAGTCTGAGTACCTGGTGACTTACCAGAAGACATAATAACATGGCTAAACTGCTTAAAAGGCTGAAAATGTTTGTCAAAAGACAATCAAATACATCTGGACATTCTGTGATAAAGGTTAGATAATTGTTGTTATTATATATTCATAAAATATAACCGGCTCAAGGACCTTGCTGTACTTTTAGCATGTTCTACCTTTGAACAGGAAGGCTTCAGAATATAAAATCTGAATAAGATAGTTTGCAGCTCAGAAATAACACTCGTGCTCATTATCGGGGAAAAATGAGCAAAAGTATAATGAAGCTGCTCTTCTATTTTAGCTTCCTTTAAAACAAATGAGGCCACCACTCTGGGCCCATCTAATTAACATCTGGAAAACGTTCTAGGCCAATTTTCCCATTAGACAAATAGCTATAGGATTTAGCAGAGAACCACAGTTTTCCCAGTACAAGACAGTAAACTGTTCTCTAGGGTATACTGACAGTACGAAAGATGCTAGTTTGGGAAGCAGTAGATATTTTAAGCTTCCTGTGGAGCTTCTCTCTAGGCAAATAGACCAACACAGTTCTTACATGTGTAAGAGCTAGCATGGATGATAGTAGATTGGACATGTGTTTTCCTTGTCAAATAACTTAGTTCCCTAGGGTCTGATTCACTGATCCACTTTATATGTAATTTGGTTCATCCCTGCACTCTCTTTTGAAGCAAACCAACTGGTTGCTCCTGGATAAAATCTAGATGTAAATCTCACATTACTTTGCTCCAGGGACTACTCTGTTTAGGGAAAAGTAATGAAACTGCATAAAATTTCGCTTTCTTCACCCTGCTTTAGGCTATAATGCCTACCCTGATTCTTCAGGTTGCCTCACATCCATTTTCCTTCATGGAAAGGAAAAGAGATACTTAATGTTATTCTATATACGATCAATGTTATACCCACACAACAGATACTTAATATTATGCTACAAAAATATAATTTTTGAAAGCCTGTGAAACAATCCTCATTTTCAAGCACTGCAGCCTCACCTTGGGGCCAAGGGTATATCACAGGGAGTCCAGAAGACAGTTTTGTCAAATGCAGTGCAGTGTAACAGCAGTCCATGGAAAAGGGTTCATCATGAGTATGGACACAGGAGCTTCTGTGACTCCTGGATTGGAGGCCTAGAATCACTCCCAGGTGGCACATCTTTAGCAGTATAAGTATAGTCTATGCATTTATCACTGAGCCAATGATTTCCACAGCTTCTCTCTGTATCTGATGCTTCCATTCAAGAAAGATGATGATGCTTTGTTCATGGCAGAGTTGCAGGAATGATTAAAAGATTAACTCAAAAGTCACACTGTGACAGACTCCAGAAACTCTACCTCTTTAGCTTAACAAGAAGGAAGTTAAAAGGCAACCTCATTACAGACTATAAGTAGTTACAAGGAGACCAGAGATGTCAGTGTGCCAGTATGTCTAAGCACAAAGTACAATATAGATAAATTCAGGTGAGGAAAAAAAACCCATAGTTTTGTTAATAGTGAAGATATTAACCTTTAGAACATATTACCAAAAGGAGTGGTAGATTCATCATAACTCAGAGTTTTAAAATTGAGACAAGATTTTATTTTATTTTTCCAGAGGACTTGTTCTAGTTCAAAGAGGAATTAATTTAAGAAAGTTCTTTCCTTTACAGAAGGTCAGACTACATGACCCTTTCTTGATGGGTGATCTACAAATCTATTAATATAACAAAGAATTATGCTGACGATAGAACTCAACCAGCCATTTGTCCTGTTGATAGGATACATCCTCTATAACATTCAGACTTATGTTTATAGAACATCACTTAATTTTAATCACAAAAATTCTTCATATTGAGCTGACTGACCACCTCTTTTCATTCTACAACCCACAAAAATAGAAGCATCCTAGTTCTGCTGTTCATACACATAACCCATGTTTATTTCTGTACTGTTCCTAAGATTTGTGATATAATTACAAAATTAAATGTTTTAAAACTTTTCTATTTTCTTTTACTCTTTTTTTGATCTCATTTGTCTCTACAGATCAGCTTCAGCATACTTCCCTGTTTCAGTTCAGATTTCTGGCCTCAATATTCTCTGTTGTACTAGTTATATTTTCCATTCAATAGATCCCTTTTAATTACTTCTGTTAGATCTAATCTACCACACATAGAATCCATATTTTCTTTTCCCTTCACATTTTCTTCCCAACTTGATAATTTCAGATTGTTCCTGCAAGGTTCAAAATCATTCTATCGCATAGAAACAGAAGAATTGATGTCAACATCAGATTACTACTTAATCTGGCACATGAAATTAAATTCTTAGTTTCCATGTATATTTGTCTTTGTTCATAACTTCCCTCATGACTCTCAGGGAGAAGAGTTAAGGAAGCAGCATGTCTGAGATTGCAGTAAGAGAAAATAAATACATTAAAAGTTTATAGTTTATGTGACTCAGAAAAACGTATGTTGAACTGATACTGAGACATCGTTATTCTACAAATTTCTTCCATATCCTAACATGTTGTGCCTCCAAAAATTTAGTGTTTCAGAAATCTCTTTACACAGTTATGTGCTTTCCTCTCCAATATTTCATAACACTCTATATGAAGGACATTCTATATGAATTACCGTTCGTCACATGGATTTGGTATTTTCTCAACAAAATAGATCAGTTTTCCCATATACAGGTAACAGAAAGAAGGTTTGTCTGGATTATTTGAAAACCTCCTCTAGTTTCTTTAACCAATATATCACACTTGACTCTTCAGAAATCAGGATGGAGTGACTGGATTTTGATATTTGCTTCTGCTACTTCACACTGTTCTACTCAGATAACTACAGCAAGGGGATCTAAATTTTTGCAGGAACACTACATTTCTTTAATGGACACTCAGTGCATATGTACTCTGAGTTTCTGATTGGTTTTCAGTGATGTTATTTTGTCAATTGCTTTGTTATGAAAGAGAAATAGAATTTTAAATTATTTTGGTTTTATGATAGACCTTATTTTCCTCTAAATACATGCATAATGTCATGTCCTATTACCACACCACTCTCAAATTTTTCACAGTTATCAGTCTGACACATTGGGATGCATATTATCTAAGCTGCTGATTAAAATTATATCTTTTTTGATTAATATAACTCTCTATAATCCTGACTAAGCATAATCTGCAGGGCATGGATATTACATATTTCATGGTCTGACTACCCTTTTCACATTAGAGCAAACCTTTTTTTTTTTTCTTAGTTGCACATCTTGAATAGATTTCTCTTGTAAGGCTGATGTTCAGATGATTTACATTGCATTTCATGGAAGAGTTATGCTATCCATATTACAGACTACATTCTTTCTTTCCCTTGATATCTACTTCTCATCAGATGTACTTTGGATCAGTGCTATGTCTTGCCTTGTTTCCTGTATTCGTTTTGGATCAATGCCAGTTCAACTGGCTGTGGCTTGGCCTTCCTCTGCGTTCCAGTACTATTTCTGCAAGGAGACAAAGATCTTGTAGGGTTTTATGACCTAATATTATCCATTATTGGTATGGAAATAGTACAGAAGGACCAAACTTGTGAACTAAAATGTTAAATATGGTAGATACTCAGCGAGTGCAGAACAAAGATTCTCTATCCCAAACCACTTAACAAGCTGAATATGAAACAGAAGACAATATGGGATATATTGAGAAAAGATATTTTGAGAGGACAAAAATTTACACTTTCAAGGTTCCATTGTGTGAAATCACTGGTCCTCATTGCCCATTACTCTGCCTCTGACTGTAGCTGTAACAGATGTTTAAGAAGTGTTAGAACAGAGCATGCATACCTCTCCAGAAGAATACTGGCCAAGTTTTAGCTGCACAGCCTTTTGTTTAAGAAGTGGTGTCTTTGCAGCTAATATGCCTTCATGGATATTTCTTCCATGATACTGTCCAACTATTTTTCAAAACTATATACAGTTTCAGGCAAAAAATTTCACAGCTGGTTTATGTGATGTATTGTGAAAGATCGCCTTCCATCTGTCACCAGATAAGAAGACTTATATCATTACTGAGTTTGATGTTGTTCTGATATTATTTCCACCAATATTTTCAGGTCTTGGTGATTTTTTTTTTTTTCTGTGAATTTAAACCATCATTGTCCTGGCTTCAGCTGGGACAGAGTTAATTTTCTTCATAGTAGCTAGTACAGGACTGTGTTTGGATTTGTGCTGGAAATAGTGGTGATAATGTAGAGGTGTTTTAGTTGTTGCTAAGTAGTGCTTAACACTAGTTAAGGACTTTTTCTGCTTCCCGTGCTCTGCCAGGTGCAAAGGAAGCTGGGAGGGGACACAGCTGGGACAGCTGACCCCAGTGACCAAAGGGATATTCTGTACCATATGATGTCATGCTTAGCATATAAAGCTGGGGGAAGAAGGAAGAGGGGGATGTTCAGAGTCATGGCATTTGTCTTCCCAAGTAACCATTATGTGTGATGGAGCCCTGCTTTCCTGGAGATGGTTGAACACCTGCCTGCCCATGGGAAGGAGGGAATGAATTCCTTGTTTTGCTTTGCTTTGTTTGCTTGCATGGACAGCTTTTGCTTTACCTATTAAACTGTCATTATCTCAACCCACAATTTTTCTCACTTTTACTCTTCTGATTCTCTTCCCCGTTCCACAAGGGGAGAGTGTGTGAGTGGCTGTGTGGTGCTTGGTTGCTGACTGGGGCTAATCCACAACAGTCATATTATTTTTTTAGAGCAAGCAATTCCACTTACTATTGATAGCTGCTATGTTAACTTGTCATCTTTGAACAATGTTCGTTCCTACCTATAGGCTAGCTTCTGCTACTTTTTCTGACACTGCATAGTCATTTAGGGATGGATGAACCAAGAAGACAGATATATAAGGTTAAATGTAGGCACAATTTAAGTACCTGAGTCCAATATTGTTGCTGTCTTTAAACCATAATTTAAACAAATCTGTAAAGGTTTCTAAAATCTACAGGTATCCATATCTTGATATGAAAACATCTTAGTTTCCATTGTTTTGTTTCTAGCTCAAAAATTACTTCAAACCTGACAAAGGCAATCAGGTGAACATTTAGTTTATGTCTATTTTGGATTCATATATATTTGGCTTTCCTTAGCCCATTTTTCTCAAGTTCAAGCTATTAATCCTTTAATGTGTGAGGTACTGTATTATTTGTCAGATTTTGCATGAGCTGCACTGATAGCTACCCCTGTGTTTCAAAGGATGGACAGAAAAAAAGAATGAGTTGCCCATTGTTTTTAAGGAGGGTTTTTAAGTAGTTCACATCAAATTCTATATCTTTACTTAGAATGAAAACATCCCAGTCACCAAACACAAAATCCATTCTTTCTAAAGAAGTTCTACTTAGAAAAAAATATTTAGGATGAGTTGGTTGTAAAGAGTGAGTGGGAAAGGTCATATGTTATGTTGAGCTCTGGTGTGTCAGAGGTAGAGTGCATATAAATGTACATATGCTCATATATTTTAGTAATTAGACATATTTTTAGAATTGGAAGTGGTGTAAGCATCCTTCTCTCTGTCATTTGTTTCAGAGAACAGTTACCTTAGGCAAAAACATTCTGCAAATACAATACACAACTTAGTATAAAACAATTACTTACTGGCTAGTGCACACAATGGATAGCTAGGATTAACTGCTGGGTTAAGCACTGATGTGCTCACTACTCCCAAAAGTCAGCTAATGACTTTTGGCTGGCCAGGAAGATACTGCTCAGGTGGAAAAGGTTACATTTAATATTCTATGGAGTGGTCTGGCCCTCGATATTCCTGATTTGCCGTCTCCTGTTTTTTCCCTTAAGTTTTTTTTTTTATCTTTTCATATTAATACTTCTTCTCTTTTATTCTTTAGCTGTTAATACTCCTCACCTCAGAAATCCTGCCTCTGTCTGCAGTTTTATGATCCTTATCCTGCACGGCTCTACTATGCTGATGTTCTCACAGATACTTCTCACAACTGAACTGTTTCCTCGGGAGTCTGAGCCAAGGTTACACAGCTGGGCCATATTGGAAGTAGGTCTTGTACAACAAATTTTTGAACCCTTGAGATCAGTGTTAGGGTGGAATGAAGCTGCATAGACTAAGAGTTGCTTATGTGCTTTATCCTACAGCTGTTTAATGTAAATATACCCAAGCCTCCTCCCTCACAACGAGGAAAAGACCGAGGAGTATACTCATCCCTCTTCCTCTCTGAAGCCCTACAAATCTATTCTTATTTTCTTCAGAGTTACTCCACTTCAGAGGCTGAGCATGTTCCATTCTCTTTTCTCCCTACCTTTGTGTCGTGTTCATGTTTATAACTCTCTATAACCTGGCAGTTGCTACATTGTGGGAGACAGATGTCATGGAATGGAGTGCTTCTAAACAAAGACAGGATCCTTACTTCACTAGTAAGTGTGAGTGCCTCAGTACTGACATCTTTCTCTCATGTCTCCCAGAAAGGTTAACGTTACCTAGATTTTCATACCTTGGATTCTTAAAGAAAGTGCATCTGCTTCTGAAGAGAGCCCAGAGCTGTAAATTGCTAGCAGCTGAAAGGTCCCATACTGCCATGATAAGGACTTTTGGGACCCTCTAGTCATCTGCATTTCCTACTAGATAATTAAGTCATGTTCCCCCACAGAACCCTGGCTTTTGCAGAGCTGATTCAGAGGCACTGTCCCAGTTCTGACCTTGGAGAATCTGTGCAGCTGATTTAGGTCTGTGGATTCTTGTGCAGGACCAAAAACATAAAGCTTAGGTACAGCAACATGCAATCCCCTTGTGAATTTGAGCCTTATTCTCTCTGGCTGATTTCTAATTGAGTACACTGAGACTCCTATTACATACCGTTTCACTGCATGGTTGGTCAATGCTTACACAGTTGCATGGATACAGCCCATTACAAATTATAGTGTGTCTTTTCTGCCTTTATCATGACAAGTCACATGCCTTTATCACATGGCTGTGATCATCACCAAGGTTATGTAATATCTTGCCCATGGAATAAGATTCAACATGGACTTTTTGTTGGTGTTGCTTTGGATAATTTATGTCCTGTACTGTTTAAGTATCAGTATGCTCTCACTGACAGCTTGTTAAGTTTACAAGAAAAAGAAGTCTCTTGTCTTCCCAGATGTTCAGCTCATCTGTCAGAATGTGAACTGAATTAGGAGCTAAATAATTAGAAGGTGACATATTACAGAACATAGAACAAGCTAGAGTTACACCAACTCAATAGTCTTGAAGTCAATGGAAACTGCTGATTCCTTTAGCATTTTATACCAGATTTTAACCTAGTTATTTAAAACCAGAGGGCACATTTATTATTATTTCTCATTTAAATTTATGTTATCTTTAATACTCTTGAGTGCAAAGTGTTTGAGACATTAAAATGCGCATATGTAACTGTATGTTGTATGCCAGCTAGGCAGGCAGTTAGGTGTTGGTTTGTTTTTTAAATGAACATATCAATTTTTCTTAGTTTCAAAACATCAGGTGTATACTAGACAATATTCTCTTCCTAAAAGTTCATACAACAATTGTCAAAAAACATAGAAATAAAATAGACCTATTTCCCATCACCAAGTAGAAATCATTAATACATGCCTTCACGAAGAGGAAGAAGAGAGGGATTGCCATATCAGAACAGAAAGAAAATAAGTGTCATCAATCCAATCAACAGAATAAAGAATCTGCAATAAATAATTTCATTTCAGTCAAGTCCAGGCTTTCACCCATAATTCGAACACTCAAGAACACCTTTTCTATAGTACTGGAAAACATAAATACAATTTCTCCTGTTTTGGGCAAGCTTACAATTTCAGCTATTGTACCCAACACCAAAATACTTCTGCTGCTTCTTTTAGGTCAGTTTCCTCAACCATCCAGAAGTATATTTATATGGCCTTATTTGTCTTACAGCCTTTGTATTAGAATTAGCCTTTATATGTTTACTTTGGTTACATCCATGTAGAATAAGGAAATATGACTCTCTCCATTCTGTGGTAGCAAATTCTAGCAGGTAGTTCCACAAGGATTTCTAGACATTTAAAATTGAAGGTACCTTCAATAAAGCAAAGAAGTTAGTTAGTAAAAGTCTTTAAAGACCCATGCTAGTATTCTAATCTCTGTGATGTCCAATCACACTGTGACTTGCTTCCCTATGGCATTGTGGACATATCAAATGCATGAGCACACTCTTGCTAGGGCATTCCTTTGTGTGATCCAGTAAAATGTATAAACATACAGGTAACCGTGCAACTCCTAATGACTTCAGTGGGACAACTCACCTCCTTAAGGTTATGTATACAGATTTAACTAGTTGACAGTACTGGTTGGTTTTTTTTTTTCTTTAAAGTGCTTGTCCCTTTCTATGGTCACTCTTATTCACTATCAGCCAATTAGCTGAGTTCATTCTTAATAGATTTTCTTCTATATGTGAAAGATAATCAGTTGGTGATCCTTGAAGGTTTCTGCAAAAATTCTACTTACTTAAGATAGATAAATTATCATGGTTTAACCACAGTCAGCGATTAAACACCACACAGCCACTCACTCCCCCCTTGTCTGTTCAACTTGTGGGTTGAGATAATTTAAAAGACAGTTTAATAGGTAAAGCAAAAGTCATATGCATAAGCAAAGCAAAACAAGGAATTCATTCCCTCCTTCCCATGGGCAGGCAGGTGTTCAACCATCTCCAGGAAAGCAGGGCTCCATCACACATAATGGTTACTTGGGAAGACAAATGCCATTACTCTGAACATCCCCCTCTTCCTTCTTCCCCCAGCTTTATATGCTAAGCATGACATCATATGGTACAGAATATCCCTTTGGTCACTGGAGTCAGCTGTATCCCTTCCCAATTTCTTCTGCACTTCCAATGTGCTCGCTGGTGGGGTGGGGTGAGAAGCAGAAAAGGCCTTGTTTCTGTGTAAGCAATGCTCAGCAGTAACTAAAACATCCCTGTGTTATCAAACCATTTTTCATGACACATGCAAAACAGAGCCCCTTACTAGCTACTGTGAAGAATCACGGAATAACAGAATGGCAGGGGTTGGAAAGGACCTCTGGAGATCATCTCATCCAACCCCCCTGCTTGAGCAGGCACACCTAGAGCAGGGGGCACAGGAATGCGTCCAGGCAGGTTTTGAATGTCTCCAGGGAAGGAGACCCCGCAGCCTCCCTCCCTGGGCAGCCTCTTCCACTGCTCTGGCACCCTCACAGGAAAGAAGTGTTTTCTCAAGTTCAGCTGGAACTTCCTGTGTTCCAACTTGTGCCCATTGCCCCTTGTCCTGTCATTGGGCACCACTGAAAAGAGTCTGGCCCCATCCTCTTGATACCCAGCCTTCAGATATTTATAAACATTGATAAGATCCCTCCTCAATCTTCTCTTCTCCAGGCTGAACAAACCCAGTTCTCTCAGCCTTTCCTCATAGGGGAGATGCTCCAGTCCGTTGATCAACTTTGTAGCTCTCCGCTGGACTTGCTCAAGCAGTTTCTCTGTCCTTCTGGAACTGGGGGATCCAAAACTCAACACAGTAGTCCAAATGTGGTCTCACTAGGGCAGAGCAGAGGGGGAGGATAACCTCCCTTGATCTGCTGGCCACACTCCTTTTAAGGCATCCCAGGATACCCTTGGCCTTCTTGGCCACAAGGGCACATTGCTGGCTCAGGGTTACCTTGCTGTCCACCAGCACTCCCACGTCCTTCTCAACAGAGCTGCTTTCCAGCAGTTCAGCCCCTAGCCTGTACTGGTGCATGGGGTTGTTCCTCCCCAGGTGCAGGACCCTGCACTTGCGCTTGTTGAATTTCATGACGTTCCCCTCGGCCCAGCTCTCCAGCCTGTCCAGGTCTCACTGGATGGCAGCACAGCCTTCAGGTGTATCAGCCACTCCTCCCACCTTGGTATCATCAGCGAACTTGCTGAGGTTACACTCTGTCCCTTTGTCCAGGTCACTGATGAATATGTTGAACAGGACTGAACCCAGCACAGAACCCTGGGGAACACCACTCGTGACAGTCCTCCAACCAGACTCTGCCCTGTTGATCACGACCCTCTGAGCTCTGTTGTTGAGCCAGTTCTTAATCTGCCTCACTGTCCCCTCACTTAACCCACACTTCACTAGCTTGCCTATGGGAATGCTGTAGGAGACAGTGTCGAACACCTTACTGAAGTCAAGATAGACAACATCCACTGCTCTCCCTTCAGCAACCCAGCCAGTCACGCCATCATACAAGGCCATCAGGTTGGTCAAGCATGATCTTCCCTTGGTGAATCCATGCTGACTACTTCTGATAACCTTCTTTTCCTCTGCATGCCTGGAGATGACCTCCACGATGAACTGCTCCATCACCTTTCTGGGGACGGAAGTGAGGCTGACTGGCCTATAGTTCCCCAGATCCTCCTTCTTGCCCTTTTTGAAGATTGGAGTGACATTTGCTGTCCTCCAGTCCTCAGGCATGTGTTCTGTCCTCCACGACCTTTCAAAGATGTTGGAGAGTGGCTTAGTAAGAGCATCCGCAGCTCCCTCAGCACTCGTGGGTGCATCCCGCCTGGGCCCATGGGTTTGCCAGGATCCAGTTTGCTTAAGTGATCTGTGACCCAATCTTTCTCAACCGATGGTAAGCCTTCCTTTGTCCCAAGTTAACGTCTCTTCTCTGAGGGCTGAGATGCCTGAGGGCCAGCCTTAGGAGTAAAGACCGAGGCAAAGAAGGCATTTAGTAACTCTGCTTTCTCTGTATTCTGTGTTACCAGGGCCCCTTCCTTGTTCAGCAGTGGGCTCACCAAATCCCCAGTCTTCCTTTTACTGCTGTAAATAAATAAGTAAATAAATTTAAAAATCTGACATGTGAAGAGGAATCAAAGGAAGTTGCACTGGGTTTTTATGTAAAATCCCAAAGGTTCCAGGGCAGTCACAATCTGAGCTTTTAACCTGAAGAATTTGAAGTCTGCCCATTACTGATATGAGGTTTATTTAATCTTGTGCTTCTATGCTTAACTACAGTCTGAAATATTGCTGATATGTATTTCCTTTAGTGGGGGTTTAGTAATGGTTTTTAATGAATAGAAATTAGGTAGAACATTGTTGAACAGGAAATCCTGCAGATTATATCAATAAATAGTTAATATTCTCCTTTCATACCTACTTTTAAGTAAAATTCCCTTTCATACACCAATGTATGCTTTCATTGCAACATTCTGTAGTAAAATCTTGAAGTAAAAACTAACTGTTGTGAAGTCCAGGAACTTAGACCAGACTTAAGCTGCCAGATGTCTGTATTTATGTTTATACTAGTCAGAAGAAAAAGATGCTGAAAACAGAAAACTTGTCAAGATTTTAGAACACATTTTCTAAGCTTTAAAGATTTTTACATGGTCTCCTTCCCAAAAATAAACCTTTTGCATTTTTACATGCAAAACTACATTGATCTTTCCAAGTAGATGTCTACATAGTCAGTTGTTTTCAAATGGTGGTTTTGGTGTGCAAACAGGTTTGTACAAATTTAATGGGTGATGTTTCACAGAATCATAGAATAGTTGAGGTTGGAAGGCAGTTCTGGAGACCATCTGGTTTACTCCCCTGCTCAAGCAAGGCCATCCTTGGCCAGTTGTCCAAGACCATGTCTGGACAGCTTTTGAGTATCACTAAGGAGGGAGGCTTCACAGCCTCCCTGGACAACTTCTACCAGTGCTTGGTCACCCTCACAGTACAATATGGTCAGAGAGAACCTGCTGAGTCTCAGTTTGTGTTCATTACCTATGTTCCTGTCACTGGGCACCACTTAAAAGATCATGGTTCCGTCTTCTTTGCACCCTTCCTTCAGGTATTTATATAAATTGATGAGATCCCTCTGAGTCCTCCCTTCCCAAGACTGAACAACCTTTCCTTATGTAAGAGATGCTCCAGTCCCTTAATCACTCCAGTGGTCCTTCATTGGATTCTCTCCAGTATATCCATGGCCCTCTTGCACTGGAGAGCCACAGTGCTCCAGGTGTCTCCTCTGCAGTGCTGAACAGATGGGAAGGATCACCTCCTTCAACCTGCTGGCAATACTTTGCCTAATGCAGACAAGGATATAAGTTGTCTTCTTTGCAGCAAGGGCACATTGCTGCCTCAGGTTCAACCTGGTGCCCACCGGGACTCCTAGGTTCCTAGGTTTGAGAGATTATTCAGAGAAGCGGGTTACATGATGTTAGAAAATAAATATTATCCCATTTTATTATCTATTTTAATGTAATTTAAGAGGAATATATGTTAAAGCTAAACTTTTAAGAACATATTTAGCAGCAAATATCTCTAAGTAAATCTCGATTACTAAGAAGTTTGTTGTTCTGTTATTATAATTATCATTGTTTCATCTGTCAGTGTAACTGAAAAAAGGCAACTATTGGAGAGTTAACTGAAACACTATTTTATAGCTTCTCCATAGGATTTGCATTGCAGAACAAGTTCATTTGTTACATATTAAAAACTCAGAGTTGATAAAAGAACCTCTATGCAAATCTTTGTTTGGCAGAAAGGTTTTCTTAAGGAATGTATCAACAGCTTTGGAGACGCATGCTCCCATGCTCTTGTTGTACTTGCTGGTCCTAAATGACAAAATTTTGCTACATAGCTGTGGGTACTGCACAGAACAGGGGCTTGTCTAACTAACATTTGGGCACTTATCCACAAAAGACCTTAGCTTCAGGCAAATATGGGTCCTCTGAATTGCCACTTAGCTGATGTAGGAAGACTCATCTTCAAGTCCCTGGCGAATCTGTATGTGCAGAGAAATACATATACACACAAAGCATCAGGAAACATCTTCCCTTGGGATCATCGTGTTTTTAGCTGAACTAAAATTCTGGAGAAATGCTGCTGGTTTACCTTCTTTTTGTGTTCAATGAACAGTTCCAGTCCAGTTCAGAGCTATTTAAAAGTAAGTCGTAGGCTGGTTTAAACTGGTTTTTAGTGGATTTTGATTTTTAGTCTGATGCTCTGAGTGCAGCACTGTGACACCTAAGTTGCTTTGTGCGTATACCTCAAAGTAACAGCAGCTCTGTGGCACTGCTACAGTACCAGGCACTGTGCCCAAGTCATAACCCTCATCAGAGTTCTCAGATATTCATTCTCTGCTCATTTTCCAGTTCCTCAGAAAATATCAGTACCGGAACTAGATGTGGCAGACAGGGTATTGTATTGCCAGGTTTATTTTTTAGACAGTAATAATTTAGTGATCTGGAAATGAGACTCTTCCTATTAAATTTGTAACCTCCTGGATGTTTCAGGGAGAACTGGGTGCCCTCACTCTCACGAAACACCAATATCTTACAGAAAACCTTGGATTAACTTCACAATGAGAAGAATCTAGTGCTTATGGTTGTTCATAAATGATAAAGTTATTTGCACTGTGGAAAATACATTCCTATCTGTTGAAGACTTCTCAGTAAATCATAACCAACAATTACCATCAGCCACACACTGTATATAGATAGACATGTCCAGGCATTAGCAAATAATCTCATAACGGCTTTTACACCTAACTACGAGCATTAGCTCATCAGCTTTAAGTATGACACTGAGCTACATGGTACACATGAAGTCACATATACATAGAATCAAAAGTCTGGATTCTTTTACCTTCTAGAAATAACAGGAAACTAACAAAAAGCAAACTTCAGGCAGGTGACAGGAAGAACTTTTTCATGGAAAAGATTAGAAGTGCGGGGAGCTGCCTAGTGGGCATTATCATTAAAGGAAAATCACTGAAGCCATTCAAAAAACAATTACACTAGATGACTCCCTGGGGGGACTGGAGCTCTGAAGGAGAAATAAATTCTGGTAGGATAAAAGCCCTTCAGTCCCTAAGCTTGATACGTCTTAGACTTTGACTGTACTGAGTACACCTACAGATCTGAGATGCATTCTGTAGTTAAAAGATATTGGTTTGTACCATCAAAGCACAGGCTACTATGACAAGGTCAATTAATAAATGCCTGCTGCAGACAGATCATCCTGGTCTGACGAGGTTGGGGGTGTTGTTCTAAATAAACAGGCAGGCAGGCAGACACACACACACACAGAGAGTTTATGTCCCTAAACAGATCACCTATTCAACTTATTACCACAATAAATGTCATCCAAACATTTGCATTATTCAGGATTCTTTTTGAGAGAAAACATCTTCAAATTCTCCTTTTCAAAGTGATGCATCAGTTATTAGATACTGTATATATAAGTAGAAAATATAGTAGATTACATGCATATATCTCCTTTAAGGTTAGTGTTTCCTTTTTACTGTTTACTGGATATCACCCATTGTAATTTTCCCTCTTTTCACTCTTTCTGGCTGTTTATTATCCATTTAAATTAGGACCTTTTGTGTCTCTGTTTGTTTGGTTTTTTTTCTGACTGCATGGCAGTACTACCATAGTGATGAAAGTTTAACAAAGGCAGAACATATAGCATTATAGTATGGAATACTATAATGTAGATTTATTGAAAGAAAGTTAGCAAGCAAAGGACTGGAGGACAGCAAATGTCACTCCAATCTTCAAAAAGGGCAAGAAGGAGGATCTGGGGAACTATAGGCCAGTCAGCCTCACTTCCGTCCCCAGAAAGGTGATGGAGCAGTTCATCGTGGAAGTCATCTCCAGGCATGCAGAGGAAAAGAAGGTTATCAGAAGTAGTCAGCATGGATTCACCAAGGGAAGATCATGCTTGACCAACCTGATGGCCTTGTATGATGGCGTGACTGGCTGGGTTGCTGAAGGGAGAGCAGTGGATGTTGTCTATCTTGACTTCAGTAAGGTGTTCGACACTGTCTCCTACAGCATTCCCATAGGCAAGCTAGTGAAGTGTGGGTTAAGTGAGGGGACAGTGAGGCAGATTAAGAACTGGCTCAACAACAGAGCTCAGAGGATCGTGATCAACAGGGCAGAGTCTGGTTGGAGGACTGTCACGAGTGGTGTTCCCCAGGGTTCTGTGCTGGGTTCAGTCCTGTTCAACATATTCATCAGTGACCTGGACAAAGGGACAGAGTGTAACCTCAGCAAGTTCGCTGATGATACCAAGGTGGGAGGAGTGGCTGATACACCAGAAGGCTGTGCTGCCATCCAGTGAGACCTGGACAGGCTGGAGAGCTGGGCCGAGGGGAACCTCATGAAATTCAACAAGCGCAAGTGCAGGGTCCTGCACCTGGGGAGGAACAACCCCATGCACCAGTACAGGCTGGGGGCTGACCTGCTGGAAAGCAGCTCTGTTGAGAAGGACGTGGGAGTGCTGGTGGACAGCAAGGTAACCCTGAGCCAGCAATGTGCCCTTGTGGCCAAGAAGGCCAAGGGTATCCTGGGATGCCTTAAAAGGAGTGTGGCCAGCAGATCAAGGGAGGTTATCCTCCCCCTCTGCTCTGCCCTAGTGAGACCACATTTGGACTACTGTGTTGAGTTTTGGATCCCCCAGTTCCAGAAGGACAGAGAAACTGCTTGAGCAAGTCCAGCGGAGAGCTACAAAGTTGATCAACGGACTGGAGCATCTCCCCTATGAGGAAAGGCTGAGAGAACTGGGTTTGTTCAGCCTGGAGAAGAGAAGATTGAGGAGGGATCTTATCAATGTTTATAAATATCTGAAGGCTGGGTATCAAGAGGATGGGGCCAGACTCTTTTCAGTGGTGCCCAATGACAGGACAAGGGGCAATGGGCACAAGTTGGAACACAGGAAGTTCCAGCTGAACTTGAGAAAACACTTCTTTCCTGTGAGGGTGCCAGAGCAGTGGAAGAGGCTGCCCAGGGAGGGAGGCTGCGGGGTCTCCTTCCCTGGAGACATTCAAAACCTGCCTGGATGCGTTCCTGTGCCCCCTGCTCTAGGTGTGCCTGCTCAAGCAGGGGGGTTGGATGAGATGATCTCCAGAGGTCCTTTCCAACCCCTACCATTCTGTGATTTTATGACATAAAATCTTCAAGGAATCTGTCACCAAAATAACTGTTCAGAACACAATAAGTGTGCGGAAATTGCACCACAATTTAATTTTATTAAATTCTGCTAATGGAATATAAATGAAATACTGATATCTTTAAAAGGCCAGTGTAGTGCTTTTTGGTTCTGCTGGTGAAAGTGACAGTAAGAATAATCACTTGTTTAAAGAATGAAATGCTGCTAGAAACAGAAATATGATTCCTATTCAGAGGGATCCAGCCCATATACTGGAGTGAGTGTCTTGTGCCCCTAATTTGGATTTCAATGCTATGTTTTTAGTTAAAAAACTCCTAACATAAGTGTCTAAATTTGCTAAGATCATCATCCACAGAGATGCTGTTAGTGCAAGAGTCTTATGAGAGAAGAAACAGAACCAAGCTCATTTTGCCCAAACCATGACTTTGTTGAAATTGTGCAGCCGCTTAGAGCCATATCATTAACACTGCCAAGTAACTACTGACACCTGAAGCCTGCTAGCCGAATCACTCCCAAAATTTCACTTACACATTTCTCTCAAAAATTACCAGGCTGCAAGACTTATCATTTTAACTGTTCAAGTAACCTTCTAATTCTGTCTGGGAAAGATTAAAGGCAAACCACACAACAAAATTATTTGGGCTGTATAAGCTATCAACAATTTTTTTGCACATGTGGGGTGTGAAGGAATATCAATTCTGTCATTTTCAGTTTGTCATTCCATTTTCATTTTGAGTGTTTTCAAAGAAAGAAAGCTCTAGACCAACAGTATAGTATTTAATTTGGGAAATTTTTTAGTCCTGGGTTCTCTCATTGCTTCTGATCACAGGCAAGCAAAGCAGATAGCACTGCTACAGAATGGAGCTGGTATATGCCAATCCCTTCTTTCCCATTTTCTGTGAATTACATGCACAGGGAGCTTTTCAAACTGGGTGTGTCTCAGTTGCAGGGTAGTGGTTTAACCAGCAGTCTAGGGAATGGAAGAATGTTTTCAAAAACAAGTAAAATCCCAGATTATCCTCAAAAAAATGAATCAAAATTGACACATTACAGAAGTGTTGAATAATGACAAAGGATGTGAGTGTCTCAGTACTGCTACCATTATCTTTAAGGATGACTCACCAATTGTGCTCTTCTAGATATACTTTCGGTGATCCCAAGTAACTTCTTCAGATACTGCTGATGAAATATAGGTTAATGTTCTACATAGCTTGCAAATTCTTAAATGGTAATAATTAGAATATATAATCCTGCTACAGTATTCCACCCATGAGCACCTTGGTCAAAAAAGATAAAGAATATTGTATTTAAATGGTATGACCAGTACACGCTGCATTTGATGCACCTCTTACGCAGCTCATCATAGACTGTATTTCGTAGAGCAGATCATATGGATTTATGTACTTTGGCCAGCTTCTGAGCATGCAGATGGGGACTTGTTGCCAGAACCAGACATTCTGAAGTGCTGATGGAGACTCTTTTATAGAAAGCAAGCACCAGTTTCTGATACTCCTAAACTCATCTTTTGTTGTAGGTTTCAAGGCTCACTGGCACATGTTGATTTACCTTGACCCTTATGTACAGAGAATTATCTGCCTGAAGCTTGTCAGCTTCATACAGATCCACTTCTTTCCACTTCTGTCCTGGGCTTCTGTTAGTGTCAGTCAGTACTGTCACTACCTGTCATAAACTAAAAGTTTGTAAATATGGAGTAGAACTACAGTAGAAAAAAATGTATTTTCTTGTGATTAAAGTATTCATCAACTTCAGTAGTATTTTAACTAAGATATGGAAATTATCATGCATAAAATGCCAAGAGCTAGCAATTCTTTGTAGGGTATTCTAATTATTTATTTTCACAGAATGTTGGATAATTTGTTTTACCTTAATGAAGGAGACTTTCTACTTTTTTGGTGCAGGAATAGTACCTCTGTAGACTCATTTAATTGCTCAGCAAAGATCAGGCTGACTGAATACTTTGATCTCTTTACATGTCAGCACATTGCTATTTGCTTTTCATATCTGAATAGAAAACAGGAATAAATGGTATGTCAGCCAACCTCCTTTTTTGTCCTTCTATCTTTCTTTCTGAGAGTCTGAGGCAGTTTACCCAAAAGGAAATGTAAAATTTGTAGTGCTGGTTGTGTATTATATATCTGGTTGGTATCAAATTCAGCTTTCAGTGGAAAACAGATATGCGTGAAGACATTGTGGATCCTTGAAAATTATCTGATACCAGTCTCTTCAGTTCAGCACCTCCAAGAACCTATGAGCTCATTTACTATAAAATTAACTACATAACACCCTCCCCCATGCAGCTGGAGGGGCTTTATCTATTGGAAATTTCACAGTCTAACTGAAAGAAACAAAAACCACAATCTACCTGTTACTGTCACTTTACTGAGTAAACAGTAACATCTACATCCTGGGTCAGGATATGTTGCAAGCCCCACATTATGCAAATGATTTTCAGATGAGTTGTGTTGTTTCCCCACACCAGAGAGCTGTAAGTCTCATTTGCATCAGTAACACACCAGGCCTTTGGCCCTGGCAGCTGGCAGCTCAACCCTACCGTGCCGGGCAGGAAAGCTGACATTACACTTTTGCTCTCCAGAAAAGGTCTTGCTTTGATCCCTGACTTCATATCTATGGGAAATTCACCCAGATGGGAAATACTTCCAGTGATGTTTTCCTACTACAAAAAACATTCTGCTGTCATTAGTGCTGCTTAGGGAAAGTCTGGTTTTCAAGCACAACCTCATCAAACGAAGGTCAGGAGCTGTGTCAGGTGCCTTGGCACTAAAAGGTATACAGTAGGATCCAGTGGCAGAAAATATGCGAGCACGTGCCTAGGACTTTCCTTACTTTCCTGAAATGGACACATAGGATTAATTAAAAAGAGGTCTTCTGCCTGTGAAAGGCTGATCCTCTTTGTTCTTGAAAGAAAAGCCTGATGAGTTTTAAGGAGGCTTATTACAAGAGGATCATGAACACGGTTCTTTCAAGAAAAACAACCCTGGAGGAAGTCATAGTGCCATACTAGAGACTTAAGCATGTGTAGCATTGCCTTGTACGTAGAACAACCAGAAAGCATGGTGTGATTACTTTTCTTGTGAGCATATTACCTGTACTGCCTCATTTCTGTTTTCTTTGCAAAGCAATATACATAACTATAAAATGCATTGAATTAATCAGACTTTCTGAGAAAACAAATGGTTCCTTTCTTTCACCTGTAATATTTATGTTGTTGTTGCAAGTGCTGTTGTTTCTCTCTTTTCTGGTTTTATATGTGGTCTGTTTCTTGAAGTAACAGTTCATTTTTTTGAATGAAGAAATAAGTTCTGAAACATCATCATTTGAAACCACCTCTAGAACACACTTTCAAGGCATCTGTCCTAAACTTTCAATGCTTTAGGCAATAATTTATAAGTACCATCAGTCTGGCATTTGAAATAATCACATTTTTGTTATTTTATCTTGCAAATTGTGCACTTCATAGCTGTCACACAGTGAAAAATACCCTGAATTTCATATAAAGCTAATCTTTCTGTCATTCCTTGTTCAGTGTCACACTGGAGACAGGGGGAACAGATGAAAACTCTCACAGGAAATGATAACCTCTGTATATCAAAATGATTGCAACTTGTTCTGCATTTTCAGGTAAGTTTATGAACTATAGAAATGAAGAAATAAACAGCATACTGTTTTTAGAAGTGTCTATCACTTGTGATGAAAAACTATGGGGAACCAGGACGCAATATATGGATACAGTTATATTTACAACTCTGTATCATCTTTAAATTATGCACACAGTAAGAACTGCACATTTGAGTTAAACACAGCAGGCAAACAATGTTGAGGCTTACTCTTTAGAGTTTGCAAATGTGAGATATATAAAGAAATAGATAAGTAAACAGAAGTCTGGATAGCTTTATCTCTGATGAGGATTTCACATTCTTGTAACAGACAAAAGTTTGGCAGTTCAATATATCATACGCACCTCCAACATTCATTTTCACCTGTGCACTCTCTCTTGTTTTATCTGTCTGAGATTTTATTAAAATTCTATTAACAAAAAATAATATGGGTTGTGTTTGAAGGCTAATCCAGTTGTTGAGATATTATAAGAAAATAGTAAGCCACTGAAACAGACTTCCAACAGCAGCCTGTGGAAACTGTCTTTAGGTACGATTCTTCAGTTGCTCAGAAGCAAGCAGTCATCTATCTAACCAGGAACATTTTCTGGAGTTGTTTTACCTTCTTTAAGCACTTTTCACCCTGTTATTCCTCATATTTGACTGTTGTTGCCACGGATTCACTCCATTGATATGTTTCCTCTTACGATAACAAAGCCAGTACTTGGATAAAAAGCTCTAAAGTGACTACAAGAGAACTATCAGAAATTGTACTGAAGAAAGGTGGTGATCAGTCATATATCAAAACACATCTATTGCAAAATTCATCAAGACTTTAGGAAGACAAAGAAAATTTGTAAATGAAATAAAAATAGTTTATTTTCTGAAAGGTCATACTTAATATTGACCATCAATGATCACAAAGACAGTAAAAACACTGCAGCTAACTTAGGAAGTAGAGTAACCTCCCAGGAACAGAGTATATGCTCTATCACATAAACAGGAAGCAATACAGCTTTGAAACTAACATTGCATATAGCAATTTTTAATGACATCAACATTGCAGAAAAATTTTGCAGAACAATGTTAAACTTTGGCTTATCACTTGTTCAAGGAGCCTCCAAGGTACATTTGCATGAAACAGGAACTGATATTGGTAATGCAATTTATGTTTTGCTTCCTTTGGGATCAGGATGAAGTTAGTGCACTTGCAGTGTTGTAGACATTAGATGATACCATGGAACAGGACACTCTATAATGTTTGTATTGTCTGCACTTCTAGGTGTGTGTTTCTTCTACATCTGACCAATAAAGAAAAAAACCAGGGCCTTCTAACAGAGAGTAATTAAAGCAATCAGACATACAGAGCTGAATATGTTTAATACACTGGTGAGCTGGAAATTTAGAATTATTTTTGTTAAATATAACATGTCCCACAAAAAAACAATTTTAAGTAAAAAAAATTTCAATTTAACAGGGAAACTTTCCTTTTATTTTGGAAAGTAGATTTCAGTCCCATCTCAGACTAGGATCTGATGGGTCAGGAAGCCTTCAGAGATTTTCTGAAATTCCAGCACAGGGTTAGGCATTGACAAAAGAGAATAAGCTAATTCATTTGCAGAAAGACAGGTGCTGCATTAAAGGATACATTGCAACCTTTGATCCCAGCCTACACCTTGTGAATAAATATTAAAATATTTGTATTTGCAGGTCTTTGCAGAAGTTGTGTGTATTCCTTTGACACCATCATAATATTTTCTTGAATTTCAAAGAAAAATGAGTCTATGTTCTTATTTGCCACCTCATCCAACATCAGATCTGACGGCTCCCATCGATTATTTTGTCATGTTTGCGCGCTACATTTCTGTGGAGTATGTAAGATTAACACACACTCTGGGGATGGTGTCTGCCCTTGATGGAGGTCAGCATGGACTCTTTGGACCTGACACAGTTCTTTGACAGTGGAACTTTACAACATTTTCTGCTTCCATTAGGGTTTTAGGTACTGTGGTTCTGTCACTGCTATTTTTTTTCTTTTGTCACTCACTACTCTGCATGTCATATTGCTCCACTTCTACCAAGAGACAAGTCATTTCTGTAATACAAACAAAAACTTTGTTTGTCATTCAGGATATTGTGCATCTTACTGTACTTCTAACATTGTTTTAGCTCTGGGGAACACTGCTGTTTTCTCTTCTCTTCCCTGCTGCTGTACCATTGAAAATAGTAAGTTCCTGGGAGCTAACCACCTGCTGTCATACTGTAATGCCAAATGAGAAAATCTATTGCTCTCTGTTAGTTTAATGTTTCAGTGTGGTGGAAGAATTTACAGAGTTATCAACATTCATGAAATGTACAAATGATTCTACCGTGACCTTTTACAGACAAACTTTGAAAATCTTCATAAGATGATTACTAAAACAACCTTAACACAACCCTAGTTTGTAGTTCATTTCCTGACAAAGATTTTTTAATAGAATCACTATTAAGTTTTCCAATTTCCTTTAAGTTATCATAACCACAGTTCTTCTAGCTGAATATGTCTTTCACACCAGCCAACTTGTTTTCATTGCATAGATACAACAGATTATTTCCACCAAATGTATTTTGCAGTTCTCATCATTTTACTGGTAAATTTAAGCCAAGTAAGAAGCTAAAAGGAGACAATACAACTTACATATATTCAGAAGTATAGGATACAGTCCACAGATAAGATCTATTTCTTCTTGTATTTGCTGTGTCCCATTAATCCCAACCATTTTCTTTCCCAGGAAACACAATAAGGATTAGTGACACATATAATTCACTCTCCTATTAACTACTGAAATTTCAGGAGAGAGTCAGAAAGAAATTACTTCTTACTAAGAAAAAAACTATTTCATAATTAGATTGCAGGAGGTAATCATCCACAGTAAATGAAACACGCATGTAAAATATTAAATGCTGTTCTCTGGATGCAAATAATTGCAGTCCTACAAGTGTTAGAGATGACATTATATTGGACACAACTGAACCTGGAAAAAGTAATGCTATCTCTTCTGTCATTGAATTTTGCTCTCTAAAATTTAACCAGAAAATGTAGATCCATATGTAATTTATTAATTATACCAGATGGCACATAAGCTATTTGAAAATATAATGATAATTTATCATTTTATTTAATGGCTGATGTGATGGTGAAATATGCTGGATCATTCATGTGCATTTACCAACCAAAATGTTACAAGAGAATGCTGCAAGAGCAATATTTTCTCTTTATCCATCTACCATGCTATGTCTTCTGCTTTACGTAGGTGCCTAAATGAGGAAGTTGTATTCCAATACATTAACAAACTGGATCTGTTAGGAATGTTTTCCTTCATTTCTTTCTGTGGCTAGTGCCCTGGTTTCAGGTGGGATAGAGTTAGTTTTCTCCCTAGTAGCTGGTATCACAGAATCACAAAATGGTAGGGGTTGGAAAGGACCTCTGGAGATCACCTCATCCAACCCCCCTGCTTGAGCAGGCACACCTAGAGCAGGGGGCACAGGAATGCGTCCAGGCAGGTTTTGAATGTCTCCAGGGAAGGAGACCCCTGGGCAGCCTCCCTCCCTGGGCAGCCTCTTCCACTGCTCTGGCACCCTCACAGGAAAGAAGTGTTTTCTCAAGTTCAGCTGGAACTTCCTGTGTTCCAACTTGTGCCCATTGCCCCTTGTCCTGTCATTGGGCACCACTGAAAAGAGTCTGGCCCCATCCTCTTGATACCCAGCCTTCAGATATTTATAAACATTGATAAGATCCCTCCTCAATCTTCTCTTCTCCAGGCTGAACAAACCCAGTTCTCTCAGCCTTTCCTCATAGGGGAGATGCTCCAGTCCGTTGATCAACTTTGTAGCTCTCCGCTGGACTTGCTCAAGCAGTTTCTCTGTCCTTCTGGAACTGGGGGATCCAAAACTCAACACAGTAGTCCAAATGTGGTCTCACTAGGGCAGAGCAGAGGGGGAGGATAACCTCCCTTGATCTGCTGGCCACACTCCTTTTAATGCATCCCAGGATACCCTTGGCCTTCTTGGCCACAAGGGCACATTGCTGGCTCATGGTCAGCTTGCTGTCCACCAGCACTCCCACGTCCTTCTCAACAGAGCTGCTTTCCAGCAGTTCAGCCCCTAGCCTGTACTGGTGCATGGGGTTGTTCCTCCCCAGGTGCAGGACCCTGCACTTGCGCTTGTTGAATTTCATGAGGTTCCCCTCGGCCCAGCTCTCCAGCCTGTCCAGGTCTCACTGGATGGCAGCACAACCTTAGGGTATAGTGCTCTGTTTTGGATTTATTTACCACCAGTATGTGGTGCTTTGTTGCTGACTGGGCCTAAACCACAACACTTAGTAATAAAAAATATGTAGTCATTGGAAGAGAGCTAGTACAAGTAGTTAAAATCCCTGCTGTGGAAATTGTTATTTAGGCGTATCTTGAAAAGGGGATCTTTTACAAAGTGTACCATTACACTTTCTTTAGAACAGTTAAAGTATAGCCTATAAATTCCATTTAATATCTGGGTCATTGACCTGATACACAGAGTCATTCTGATCTCATTGTATCTATACTGTAGTCACAAAATAACATTAAGGACTTGTTCCTGACTTTAGTTAAACAAAGTTGTGTGTCCTGATGAAGTTGCTCCAGCATACTTGCACATAAGTGACTAGTAATAGTAATATTAAAACTGTAGTCTGCTTCTCGATGATGAGATCTAAACCCTAAGTTTGTACAATAAAGAATTTTTATAATTTTGAATGAAAAGACTGTTACTGTGCCTACACAAAAGTTTCATTATTAAACTTCAAGATATCAGCTACTGAATTTATGTGAAATTATGTGGACTGAAACCAATTGATAAAAACCCCTTGTTTAACAAAACTTGGATAATCACATTTTCAGATACTGTTTCCCTAAAATGCATAAGACACACTGCAGTCTTTTACTAGTGTAATACTTCAGTCACTGGGCTTTTAGCATACATCTTTTGGTCTTGCCACAGGGACCTCCTTCATAACAGTGGTAGTTTCTTCTGGATAATAATTAGATCAAATGTATTTTGACATTGTGTATTGCCTATCTATCTGATTTACAAGTCATTGGATGGTTTCAGGTTACAGCCTGGACTAGGAAGAATTAGAATCATCGGGTCCCTCCGGGTGGTTCTGCCAAAGTATGTCTGCTAAAAGACTCTTGTGAACTTCACTTGACTTTGGATCAGATCATTACCATACAATATATCTTTGGGGTCCGTGGAAGTTTATGGTTGATAGGAGAAAGAAAAACTTGCCAAAGTATACTAAAAGTAGTATGCACTATATTATATGTTGGGACAGTTTCTGTAGTAGAAGACAGTGCCATTGACACGGGATGTCACCCTGTCACCTGTCTGCAAGCTAGGGGCACCAACCCAGGCTTTGATATGTTGTGTGCATTTTAATTTTTCTATACTGAACTGCTCACATTTGTGAAGTGAGGCAATGAAAGTTTGCAGAACTAATATTGCACGTCAGTTCAAGACCTTCACCCATTCCTTCTTTATAAATGAAAAGCTCTGATATCTAGGTCCTTTTAGGTACCAAGGTATTTAACTTCAACCGGTCCTGAAGAGGGTTATCTATCATAGTCTATATTCCTCTAATGATTTCTCTAATTTTTTATTCTCCCCTCAACAATCATTTGTTTTAGATCAGGTTAAAATGGTGCTCTGTAGCTCTAGTTGCTGCTCACTTTCAGATACCAGTGAAGACTAAGTGATTTGAGTGCCCTGTGTCTCAAAATCAGGCCAGCATAAGACCTAGCTAAACAGTCCTGTAACAGCATTTAATTCATAAAACCTAATCTGCACAGATTTCTTTTTTATAAACAAGTGAGTGATTTATATACCAGTTACTTGTACGCATAAGTATTTTACGGTTTATAATGATCAATTAAAATATAGTTAAAAATTGATATATAAGTAATGTAGCATCCAGTGGCAGCCATATGCAAAGTTAATAGTTTAAAAAAGCTATAGTTTAATTTAATTACAAATCATCTGATGCCTGATTTCAAATCTGCTAAATTAAAGGTAAGACCTTCATTAACTTGAATGGTTTTTACATTAGGGCTATAGGCCCTCAAAATATACTTTGAAGGGAAGAGAATGAAAGGGTATATGAAAATGGAGACTGAACATTTATATTTTTGTACTGATTTTTCCTATAATTTTCCTGTATTTTTTCTGACTGTATTGTACATACCTAGAACATACTGTATTATGATCATTGGCCAAATCTCAGTTTTTAAATTGTTACCACCTTCTGATTACATCTGCCTCAGGACTTTATTTTGTTTGTAAGCTCTTCATTTTAACTTACCTAAATAATTATATTTTCACATTTACATTCTTTTGCATACACGCTAAGAAAATACATGCCAAGTTTCAACCTGCAGAACCTTTGTGTGTGTTAGATAATATAATTCATAATGGGAATGTTGATAATGGTTTAACTGTAGCTTCATGAATGCCAATGCTATAAGATAAAGAGCAGAACAAGGTAGAAACAGAGGCTGTTTAAAAAAAAAACCACCAAAACCAAACTAAACTAAAAAAAACCCCAAAGATTTCTCTATAGAAAGATTAAGTGGTGGCTATTTCATAGGGAGAGAAGAAAAATGCAGCAACTGTATGAGCATTTAAAGGCACAATAACAGACTCTGCAGGGATTTCTCTTCTTATTGCTGACTGAATTCCCCCAATCTTTAGATAAAAATAAAGAACAGAGGAAACATTTTCTCTAAAGTTCATCTTTTTTTATACTCATGTTGCAAAATCATAGCAATTTTTCCTTCAACTGTATTACACAATTCCTGGTTCTTTCTTTATAGTAATTCTTTTTTTAGGAGGTTGTTTTTTATTATAATAGCTAAACTGGAGACAAGGCCCTAATAAGTTAAAAAAGAAAAAGGACCACTCTTAACCTCTTTAGAATCAATCACTGAAAAATACTTAATTCCTTCATCTGAATTGTTTGTGTTCAATGATGGTGCTGAAACAGGATACATCAGTCTTGGTTAGAGGCTGTTGACTGCAGTTTCTTAATCAATAATCCCCCAAGTAGGGCTTAGGTGGAGTCACAAAATTTAGGTCACTTAACCTAGAAGTTAGGACTTTTAGAGCTGATGCACAATCTATTGCACAAATGGGACTTAAAGTCACCTGAAGACACAGCCTTGGAACCAGAACTCACAAACCAGGTTGCTAGAAAAAAATCTTTGGAGCTGCTACGGTCTGTACAGTAAAAAGTCTCCTAAGCTGAAGAGAACAAAGTTGACATTTCATTCAGAAATTAACTGTACTTTTCTTCCATAGCTCTAGAGGGATACAAGAAAAGAATGTGCTTTTGATCACAGTTACAGGAGATAGATATGTCTCATTCTACAGAAATGCGTAAACTGCACGTAAGTGCTCTGTAAAAGTAAAACCTGTAGACCAGTGCTGTTCTGTTGTGTTTTGAAAATGCCCAGTTCATTCCATAATTCATACTGTGTGCTTATTTACCTGATGAGTTACATTAATACCAGTGAGACTCATAGGCTTAATATACTCCATGTTTCAGAAAGAATGACATAGAAAATGCACAGAATAATTTGCATTCCATTTTTACTCTGCTGTTCAACCAAAAAAAGTGTATGTTGGTCTTAGAAAATCCATTCAGAATAACATTTTCTTTGGACTACTATGAAACTGTAAGATATTCATATATCACATACTAATCTTTATATGTATATAAAAAATGTTTATGTGTATGTGAAATATGTTTTAAAGGCAATTCCTATGTACTGCTTTTTTAAAATGCATATTGGTATGCTTATATTATTATGTATACATATTACAGACAAAATATTTGAAACTCTCTGTGTTGTGGATTGAAAAATAAATTTTTGAAAGGTTACTTGAAAAGAAACTTTGCCAAAACATTGGTTTTCAGATAAAACAGATTATTTCTTTCTCTCTTCGGAAATCCATCCTAGACATGAAAGACTGTCTTGTTAAAACATTGATCTAACCAATCCATTTTCACACAAAAAAAAACCCTTCAATTTGATGAGGTATTAGCTAACAAAACAGAACTAAAACTGCTTTTATGAAATTTTTTTTTTGCAGGTCTCATTGCATTAGGTGCAGTACTCATATGCATAAAATTAAGCATATATTGGTTTATAGGTTTGGAATTGATGTGCTTGTGGCATAGACATAAAAGGAATTTTCACACCATATATCACACATACCAAACACACAAAACCACACTATAACAAAACAATAATTGGTTAATAATTCAGGTATTTAAATGCTAAGAAAACTAACAATGCTTGTCAAATATTTTGAAAATGGAAATTCACTGTCATGCAGTTTGCTGACTATGCTGCAGTTTAAATGTTGATGTTGTTAAAGAAAGAGATTCAGTTTCAGATACTTCAACTTTCATTCATGTAAGTCAAGACCCACCACAGCTTCTTTAAGATGTGTTATAAAAATACAGCTCTTTTGAGGAAAAAAGCACAAGGTGCCATCCAGGCTAATTCAGGAGAAATTACATTTAATAACCAACTGAATGTGAAGATGCATTGACTTGGCGAATGGTAAGTAGTGAATAGAGTGAAAAAACCTTAAAGAACATCACAGGTGTAGTAACAAAGTGGAAAATCCCTAGCTGTCTTTTTTAAACTTCTTTGGAGGGATTAATTAACATGATTGATATCTATATTAATTTCTCTTTGCAAAATAATTTCTAATGCACACACACTCATTTGACATGGGAGTTGGAAGATGTGAAGATTGTAGATGGACATCTATTTCTTTGATTTTTAAGTATTAGTAAGGCAATAGTACATATATCTGCTAGGTTACTGCTTTCCAAATTCTCCATTGATTTCTCTCCTGTTATTTCAAAGTCACCTTTATTGAGCTAAGCGTCTGCTACATTCCCCTGTCAGAGACAGGATACTAGGCTGAATAGACTTTCAGCTTAATCCAGTCTAGCTGTCAGAAAGTCTTACAAACTGTAAGTTCCAGAAGTGAAAAGGATCAAAATTATTAGTGGAAGTTCAAAAATATAATACAATCATACAAAATAATTACTGTCAGGACTCCTTCACTTTACAAACATATAAAATGCACTTCCTTTGAGGGTGAGAAGGGGGAAAAATCCTTCCATTAGGAAATATAGTCACAAAGCTTTGAACAAATAAAGTCACACACTGCAGAGTACACACGCACACACGCATGCAGGCATGCACGTACATACACGCACGCGTGTGCACATACACACACACACACATGCTTAGAGTTTACACTGCATTCTTCTGATGCCATGATTATTTTATTTGTACACCCACCTTTACTGCACATTCTAAACAAACAATAGACAACAGTGTAAGGATTTTTTTCCTTAAAACTGCAACAAAACAAGTCTCAACATTTGCAAAACATTCCTTTATTATTAGAAATAAATTATTTTGTATAAAAATTAGCATGCGTTGACCATTGCATTTATTTCAGCATAACCCAGGACTTAATTCAGTCAGCCGTCACAGGAAACAAATTCATCTTCTTTTACGAGTTGAACAATGTAGGACAGGAAAGGAAATTGTCACAATCACAAAAAAATACTTACAAATATAACATCAGACATGATTTATTTCAACAGCATTTTTTTTTCACAAGCTAACTTTTTCTCCTTTTGTGATTTGCTTCCTTTTGTGAGTGAACAGTTCAGAAGATTGACCGTCTGTCTCTATGTCACAAAACTGGACTTTTCCTTCCCCTGTCTCTTTTTGCCTTTTGCCTCTTGCCTCTTGTTTAATCCTTGTCATTTAGGAGACTGAGTGTTGATTTAAATGTAGTCTACCGATATTTCCAAGACTGAATTCTGGTGGTGGTAAAGTCTTTGTTTGCAAGATCCCATCCTGCAGGTCTTCCAGTGAATTTCATCCCTGCTCAGTTTGCCTGATTGCTGTAACTGACATAAGTTGTCTTGGTAGAGGAGGCTGTAAATCAAAGAAACCAAAAACAAACAACAGAAAAACAAAGTTCAGGATTTTTGGAATCAAGAGAGGAGGAAAATAAAACATATTTAACATTTGAACTCAGACAGTGTCCAAGTATATTTCCAAGTAACATGGCTCAGGTTCATGGAATAAAGCAAGAAAGTTTAGGAATGTATTAAGCGGTGAGTAAGTTGGATCTCAAGTTCTGTGTTCTTGCTGATAACTTACTTTGTTTATGACTTGAGGAAGCAGAGGTCAATAGAGAGGAACAATGATGAGTGGTTTTAGCATACCCGTAACAGAATTTCAACGTATTATTTGTCTGGTATTCTTTTGGCTGATTTCTGTATAGACTTCTTTAAATTTAGAGCTTGAATTTTCCCCTCTCTTCTACTGGTTGAAGACAACTTTGCAGTTAGTGGTGGGTTATCTGTCTAGAAGGAGGCTTATCCTCCTTGAAAGGAGCAAAGCCTAACATGGAAAACATCTCTTCAAGTTAGCGAAACTGAGTAGACAGTGCCTACAGCACATATTCTCTGGAGAGCCTTCAGACACAAAGCATCTGCATATAAGTGAGCCAGCAGAAACACTTATGAGAGCCTAGGCTGTATTTTAGAGCTGCCATTCTATTATGGTCTCCTTATGTTGATGGACAGCTGATCATTTCTTCCTTTGGGCAAAGCTGATACCCCTTGCTCAGAATAAAGCAATATGTTGAGAAAGTTAAGCACCTTTACTATTGTAAAAGTGAACCTCATGTGGAAGTTTGTGTCAGCTTCTAGCCCTTATATCTCATCCTTTTGCTGTGAAATGTATGGCCCAAGACTCCACAGTTGTGTTAATGTAGTGGTGGGAAGAGGGAAGTGGTGATGTCTCACAGGCAGCTCCCTAATTTTAAACCAGTTTGGTACATGGCAAATCTAACCGCTGGGGGACTGAGTTTCTTTTTTGTCTCAATAATAAGGTCTATGCCACACTGCATAAAGAGGAATTTGGCTTCCCAAATATGTTTTATATTCTGTCTGCTACAGACATGTTCTGCTTATGATAGTAAAGACTGCAGCTGGCAGGATGAAAATTATTTGATGGCACAAAAGTTGTGTGGTCTATAGACTCAAAGATCTTAATTCTATTCCCATACCTTTCTTCCTTCCTTCAATTTCTTTCTTCTATATTGAATCTGGTGGGAACAGCTGAGATAGATAGGAAATTATTCTTCATGTTAACTCCTAAATCCAGCCTGACAATCCAATGATTTGAGAAAAACAGACTACAGACACCAAGAAATGGTAGTTGCTGTCTCCTGAACCAAAGATTAAACCAAACCAAAGGTCACTAAAATTGCTGCAAAATAATACTAGGTAATATAAATAACTAGGTTTGTTGCTTGCTTTTTCTTCATGTTTTCTTTGGGTTTCTGAGCAATTTGATTCTAGTATTGCATTTGTCATTTTGTAAGACACAACAGAACCAGACCATTTTAATTCACATAAATTCACTATAATTTTTGTTCCTGAAGAATGTATATATAAGAATGAATAGTCAAAAGGAAGTTGCAAAACTTAACATTTCTTACTTCCACTTTTACAGGTAGTTCCAGTACTTTGTGTCTGGGAGAGCTAATTTATGAAAGGATTTCTTTTGGCACACTAAGTAAGCCTTTCACATAATTGATCACAGTATTCCAGCACCGACATGAAATAGCTTTATTTGCATGTATTGGGACACTTGAAGCAAATATAGCCTCATTTACATCTTTCAGATGGTATGTACAGCTCCCATCTGAACTCTCCCATGCTCCCACAGCTGGATTTCTGAGAGGATTCTATTTTTCCTTTAGCCTGTAAAGTTCCTTTTGAAAATAATGCAGGACTGCCAAAATGGCACCAAGTTCCTTAGAGTATAAAAGGATTTTGTTCCCAGCTAAGAAATAACAAATAAATACACATCTGCAAACACTGCACACTTGGGAACAAAAGGACAGAGGAGCAGAGCTTATTTTCTTCCTCACCCTGGAAATAGGCTCAAATATGTGATCAGGTTAAGCTAGCTTACCACATTACCCTGTATCAGCTCAGCTCTGTGATAACTTTTCATGTGTATGTTCTTAGCCTACAGCGATATAACATAATCGGATTTATCACAGCTCAGTAAGCTGAATTATGTGAGGACATTTGCAAGAAGCTCAAAATAAAAAAAATACGGAGTTACTACACCTCAGCTGATTTAGAGTAACTTGTTAATTTGCTGTAACTTTGTTGTATATCTGAGACTTAAATAATTTTGACAGAATTAATCTACAACTGATCAAGAAACAAAAATTATCCTATGGAGTTCTGACTGTTGTTGCTTTAAAAAATGATAACACAGGAAGCTAATGTAGATAGTAGTTCAAAATGTATTATATCTAAGCTTATCTCCAAACAATGGGCTTTTACATTATAAATACTGCAAGTGTCTATAGTTCACTGTAATAAGGCAACCATGCCTGTTTGGGGATCTAAAAGCTTCAGCAGCTGGTGTCCTGGTCTTTAAGACTGTTAGCATTTCATAGTAATAACATGAACCACATTTGGCAAGCATATATGACCAGAAAAAGTAACAGACTTGGCTCAAAATATTCCTGGGAATGAACACTCTTTTCTAGCTCCAGTTACTACATTTCTGTTGGAATGAGACAAAAAGAAAAAGAATAAAATAAAAAAGGATCTAAAGCAATTTAGAACTATTATTGTGTTCTGACCTATGTGCATTTAAAGTACTTGCCATTGTTATGCCTTCTGTAATTGCACCTGCATATTTATTTTTCATCCCATTTCCCAGATACAATTTGTTTTCCACTGAATATGAACGTTTTTCCACAAAAAAAAAATAAACACCCAAACATTACTGTATTCGCGCAGGGGACAACATGGAATAAAGTCTGGTACATGGAATAGGACAAACCAGACAGAGCAGAGTTGTCTCTGGATGGGAAGCAAAAGGAATTACCTGACTGTCTCATCTTATTTATCACCTAGTTATGAGCATTGTTATTACTCCAGTATTTGTGCTTGGGAAATGGTGGGAAACCCTTACTACCCACTTCCAGTGTACCAGGAATAGCCTGATTTTTTGCAATCAGCTTCATATATTATCACTGAAAAAAAAAAGTTCTACTTCACATGGAGTCAGTGCAAGAAGAAATTTTGCAATGTTGAGCGGTTTTTACTATCAACCTAGAGAAAAGGACTTTTGTAGCACTGTGCACTGGTAATTCAGAGGAACCTCCAAAAGTTTTGACAATAACTGTTTTGGCAGAAAAGAGGAAGCTGATAAAACCCAAATGGCACAGAACAATTTTGGGGAAGAGGGAAATCCATCTTGAAGCCAAGAGCCCAATTATATAAAAACAGTTCTCTGGAGTGTAAGTAACTTGACTCTGAATTTTTGCCTATGAAACATTATGATGCCTGGATCAAAGCCTAGTCAGGATATACTCCCAGTGATCTCAGAACTAGATAGATGTGCTAAGGTTAAAATCATGTTTAGAGCACAGTAAGTAAGCATTACCCTGCAAACATCACGCTACTGGAGAAGCACACTTGCTTCCAATAGCAGCTGTTTCCATGAATTATTCATAATCATAGTTTAAGGAATACCAGACACAGCATTCCTTAATTAGGTACAGTAAATAAACATCAGATACCCAAGACTTCCTTATTAACACTCTTTCTCACCATATTGTGGAATCCCTCTTTTGACGTTTCCTCAGAAGTTTATCATTTTGCAAACTCAACAAAATCTAGCTCTCTTTCCCTTCTGAGTTTTCTTTTGGTGATTTCTGAAGATTTGATAAATTATTGAGTTCTTCATATTTCCATGTTATTATTTGATGTGCAAGGAATTTAACTGCCTTTTTCCTTTTGTCCTTTGTTATATGTCATAATCTGAAGCTATATAAACCCATAGCTCAGTCTACCAGATTTACACATTTTGAAGGATCATGAATTTTTCAAGTGAACTGGTTTGCACTCAGTATCCTCTATGTGTTAGCAACTATAGTATGGTAAACTTCTGACTATTTTTACATAGTCTTCAATCTGTCAAACTCTGATTGAATTCAGTGGGGGGGTTGCATTTTTCTGAAATAAGCACAATATTTTTCTGCAAACTTGGTACTGACTTGTCTGATTGTGCTCATGCAAAATAGTCCTTTTCAATCTCCTGTCAACATCATAAAAAAGTAATAAAAATTCAGAAAAAAAACCCCTCATTTGTAGTAAAATTACCGAAAAATTTGTCTTTAACTGTAACAGCTGCTGTCCATCCCATGAGTCCTTCAACCCATCAGTAGAAACTTGTTCTTTACTACTAAGCTCTGGGGGTTAAGTTACTGGCTCTACTCATATTTGATTATTATTATTGTGAAGTCAGTTTATAAGACTGTATGTCATGTGGTGGAATGGAAGCTATAACCTCTGTTGTCTTCTATACCAAAGCAATTCAGAAATGTGTCAAGGTTGAAGAACTTTTCTGACATGGGAAGGAATTTTTTTCCCATTACTAACCCATGACATATCAGAACATGTAATGATTAAGCTGTATAGGAATTATCACAATTTTGTACTAAGATGAGTAAGACCACAACAAAAACCTGGATGGGAAGCATTATTCTGGGAACAGTTAGGACTCATCAGTTGTGATAAATGAAAAAGTCAACAAATATTAAGTTAGGGTGGAAAGGTAAAAAGCACTATTTTTACTTCCATATCTAACTGCAAAATGAAAACAATGTTAACTGCTTGCTTTTTTTTTTTTTCAGCAGCCTTGGAATTTTGAATATACAGTGATAACCATAAATACACCTCATGAACTGTCAGGACATATCACAACTGGCACAGCAATGCATGACACATGAAATTAACACTAGCTAAACCAGGTAATTTTTAAAATAGGTGGCTTTCCAAAATATGCTTTTGCCTTTTTTGTTTTTAACTAACATCCTGTGAAAAATAATTTGTTTGAAACAACTCAACAACTCTAGGCATTCCTACATTCAGCAGTACATGAATTCTGACACATCTCTGGATTCATGCAGAACAAGCAACAAAAAGAATGAAGTTTATTATTAAAAGAGAGTGCATTCTTGTGAACGTACGTCTATTAGGAAGTGCTGCCACTCTTGACCATGGGAAAGTCTACAGATGACTTACTGTTGGTTTCAAGACTTTCACACAGTTCAGTTTTGACCTCGCCATTTGGTCTGTCATTTCCTTTTTGGGTCAGTTTGCTTTGCATTGTGGCAGCTGTCACTACAGCCTTGAAGCTCCGCTTCCGTTTTTGAACATTCTGCTCTGGATGAAAAATGATAATATAAACCTTGGGCATGTAGAGCATGCCTAGAGACACAGAAGCACTTAAACTCATGGAGACAGTAAGTGTTGTTGTCTGGATGTACATCTGGGGAAGGAAAGAAACAACAACATAAAAATCATTGTTACATTGATTTAATATAAGAAGGAAAATAAAGTAAATAACTTAAAAACACTAGGTGGAAAGGGAACCAATAAGACTCTTCCTTTTCTATACATACATCAGAAGCACCCCTGACTTTGGTTGCCTTCAAGTATAGTCAAGTATGGCTGGTTTGTGTTGTTGTTTTTAACCTTAAGAGTAGGTGGTGGAAATAACATAATATTTATTAAACTTAATTCTCATAAAAGTAATCAAGATGCTGCAACAACAGCATTTGCAGAAAATAAACAAATCCGTCTGTACAGGAAAAGAGGAGTGACAATAGGGTTAGCCTTGTACTATCTACTTTAATACACAGAAGCCTCTACAACAATATTCCATACGGTGATTCAGTAGTGTGTGTAGCATGGTTCAACCAGCAGCAGGCATAATGCAGAATCTAATTAAATCTTTGATGTACTCTTTGAGTTTCAAGCTTGAAAAAAAATTATTTTCTCTGAGGTGAAGTTTGAATATTCTTGAGTTTGTTGGGGGGTGTTGTTTTTAACGTTTCCACCTTACTGTTGAATTCTAGTCACAATGCTCTGTTTGCACACAATAAAAATATTAACACATTACAGTCCTAACTAAGAAATCAGAAAATCGGGGAACCAGGAAATCAGATCACAAAGAAGACCTCAGTCCCCTATAGATAAAAAGGAAAAATCTGAGATTTCCGAGTGAGTTTGTCTATTGTTTGTTACCCTTTATAAAAAGAAAGCAACTCTGGTCTTCCATAGTCCCATAAAAGGAAACGACAATGATCACTCCATAAGAACAGCAGAGAAAAGTTTCTATTTGGAGAAGTATTCAGATAGTATATTAGAATTACTAATTGTAGTTCTGGTCAACATCTTTTTTTTCTGAGGAAATTATATTATATTAGACATTTGATAAAACAACTATTTTTTTTTACAGTTCTGTGTGGTTTGCTAAATTGACTAGGAAACCTCTCAGTAATCATGTTGTTATACTGAAAAAGATACTGAAGTAAAACCTGTTTATTGCCTTGACAGAGGATTCACTGATGTTGTTGTCAGGCATGATTTTAAGCACTAGTCAATACATTAACAAGGAGATAAGGTAGTAAGTCTGTCTGCAATGTCAGCTTCAGATCATCTGTTTTTATTAAGTGCCCTTGGGTAACTTGGTCTTTGGCAGAAAAGTAGAGATATAATAAACTGGTGTGCAGTCACTATTATAGCTGAACATTTTTTAATGTCTTTCAGCTTACAAAGTTTTTCCACTAGATACTTTCTCCTTAGAGATCACAAATAAACTGTGTTCTCACTTAAAGCAACGTTAGCTGAGAAATGTGACAAATGTATTTTGGAAGCACAGAATGTCGCTCACAACCACCTTGCAAAGTATTGGTATAATTGTATAGAAGACACACAAATATTACCATAAAATGAGGGATAGCCCAATCTAGTCTTTAAGACTACAATGCTCCAAAATTTGTAAGAAGCTGAACCTGCTTTCAGGGGCAGCACCAAACTGTAAAGACATTCAGGATTGTACTCCTGTTGTGCTGAGGAAAGTTATAGGAGCAACACCTTCTTTCATTTCAGTAATACATCAAGACAATACATCAGGAAATATAAAAAATACAGTCTTTTCTCACACCACTGAAATAATTCCATTCCTTTCATTCTCCAAAATGCAGTGGTGTGCCTGAATGCAGAGCTTGGCCTACATTTTGCATGAACACTTCTAATGAAAGCCTCACATTTTCAGACTTATGTGGAAGGACCTCTGTGCAGATGCACGTCCACACGCAAACAGCAGCAATGACATATCCATTTCTCTCTGAACCAAATTGGGTGATCTCAAATTAAACTGGTACAGCTGTGGCTTTTAGGGTTATGCATTGAATTAAGTTATGTCCAAAACCAAAAGTATTTTGATTCATAAAGATGTGTATATTTCCTAATGGGATTTACAAAACTGAAATCAATGCAAGGGATACTTTAACAAACTCTAGCACATATGAAAAATCCATTAAACATAAAAGATCCTTTTTTGAAGCCTTACCATTTTTTAAAATCCAATTCATGGCAGTTAAGTGGATAGCTGAGCCTCACTCGTGGAATCTGTAACAATGCCTAGCATTTAAATATATATTTTGAAAGTCCATATCAAGTACCCAAGGTTCATTTTTCTCTCATGGTTCAGTATGAGTTAGGTGATAAAAAAGGATAAAGAACCTCTGGATGTTGTAGGTGAAAATACATACATTCATGTACTAGTACTAGTTATATTAGCAACAAACACATGCATTTTGGTAGATGTCAATGACCTTTTCTGTGATAAGAAGTCCCACAGTGCCAAGCTCTTACAAATGCTAAAGAGAAAACATGTCTGCCTGAAGGTTTACATTCAAGTAAGCTTCATAAGTGAATCAACTAAATCTAATCATGCATTCACTGAAATAATAAAAGCCCGTGGATTTCAGTGCACTCAGTGCAGGTATTTTTCATGAGCTATATCATTACAACTAATATACTTTCTGTGGATTTAATTGAAATGACCAGCACAACAGCTTATTTAAAAAAAACCCAAAACACAGATAGTTTCACGCTTAGATTACAGTTCATATGCAGTGGGATTTATTTCTAATGATTGCTGTGGTTTTGAACAAGCATTATAATTATTGAAACATTAAAACTAGAATGAGTTGGGAATTTTCTGACAGAACAGTTTTTCAAATAGTGAATATAGTCTTTAGAAAACTTTGGCCTCAGGGACCCTGTTTTGCATGGATCACCCTTACTACTTACTCTTTAATGAAGCTAAGGATAAAGAAGGGCTTCAAGAAACTTGCTGGACCTTGAGAGGAAGGCTTTGAGCATATGTGAACATGAACACATTTTGTTTGGTGTGGTGCGTACATCAGTCTGACTCCATACGCTAATGCAATTATATACTCAGCTGCAGACTTCTCAGTGGCAGTTTTTTCCTTTTCCTATTACAATCATAGAATCATAGAACGGTTTAGGTTGGAAGGGACCTTTAGAAGTCATCTAGTCCAACTCCCCTGCAGTGAGGAGGGACATCATCAACTAGAACAGGTTGCTCAGAGCCCCATCCAAGCTGACCTTGAATATCTCCAGGTATGAGGTATCTACTATTGGCCAGTCATGACTGGTGTTCCCCAGGGCTCAGCGTTGGGGCCAGTCCTGTTCAATAGCTTCACTGATGATCTGAGTGAGGGGATTGAGTGCACCCTCAGTAAGTTTGCAGAGGGCACCAAGCTGGGTGAAAGTGTCGATCTGCTGGAGGGAAGGCCTTACAGAAGGACCTGGACAGGCTGGATTGATGGGCCGAAGCCAACAGTGTGAGATTCAACAAGGTCAACCACCGGGTCCTGCACTTGGGTCACAACAACCCCATGCAACGCTACAGGCTTGGGGAGGAGTGGCTGGAGAGCTGCCTGGAGGAAAAGAACCTGGGGGTGTTGGCTGACAGCCAGCTGAAAATGAGCCAGCAGTGTGCTCAGGTGACCAAGAAGGCCAATGGCGTACTGGCTTGTATCAGGAATAGTGTGGCCAGCAGAACCAGGGAGGTGATCGTGCCCCTGTAGTCGGCACTGGTAAAGCCACACCTCAAGTACTGTGTTCAGGTTTGGGACCCTCACTACAGGAAGGACATCGAGGTGCTGGAACGTGTCCAGAGAAGGGCAACAAAGCTGGTGAAGGGTCTGGAGAGCAAGTCATATGAGGAATAGCTGAGTGAGCTGGGGTTGTTCAGCCTGGAGGAGAGGAGGCTGAGGGGAGACCTTCTCACTCTCTGCAACTACCTGAAAGGAGGTTGTAGCAAGGCAGGGGTCGGTCTCTTCTTCCTAGTAACAAGCGATAGGACGAGAGGAAATGGCCTTAAGCTGTGACAGGGGAAGTTTAGGTTGGCTATTAGGAAAAACATCTTCACTGTTGTCAGGCATTGGAACAGGCTGCCCAGGGAGGTGGTGGAGTCTCCATCCCTGGAAGTATTTAAAAGAAGGGTAGATGTGGTGCTTGAGGATATGGTTTAGTGGTGGACTTGGCAGTGATAGGTTAGCGGTTGGACTTGATGATCTTAAGGGTCTGTTCCAACCTTAACAATTCTATGATTCTATGATTCTACTACCTCTCTGGGCAACCTGTACCAGTGTTTTATCACTCTGATTGTGAAAAATTTGTTCCTTATAGCTAATCTGAATCTACCCTCTTTTAGTTTAAAACCATTACCCTTTGTTCTATCACACCAGTCTCTACTTATTTTTAAATGGTCATTTGCAGGCTGAAAGTCTGTTTATAGGACAGGAACATCCCCTACATCTAATCTTTCCCATCTGTGGAATCCCTCTTCTTGCAGCCTGATGAAGCACAAGTCTAGCTACCAGGATGCCACATACTTGGTTTGACTTTTGTTTCACCCTTACCTTGTTTTATCCCTGACAAGAGGACAATGATGTTTTGTGGCTGTGCATTCTGGGTACTTTTATTATTCTGGGAATATAACTATCTGCAACTTTTACAGAATTAGCTGCTCTAAAAATCAAGGAGCAACAAAAGTAGTTCAGTTTAATAAGATATGAGGCCTGAATAATTTTTCACGTTTCTCACAGTGATAGCTTACTCTAAGTTACAGAAGAATAAAGATCCCTTTCTCACAGCAATTCATGGTTACACAGTAATGAATTTCAGCAGTCGTCATGATAAAATCCCTTCTGAACTACAAACTTCTTGTCCAATAAAGCCTTTCACAGATGTAACAAAGACTGCTATATCTATTCTCCTTGTTCTTGACAGTCAGAAGATATAAGGCAGAAAACTAAAATGATGGTAGCACAAGAAAAAAAATACTATTGCAAAAACCTGAGGCCTAAATACCTTCCTGTCTCTATCCTCCCTGCCCCCCCTGCCAACCCCACACTACAACTGAGACCAGACTTCTTACGTACTTTTTTCCAATTCCATAACTGAGAAAGGATTCCTTACAACAGACTGTCTCATATAAATGATCTAGACCCTGTGTACCCACTCAGACACATGGTCTGTCAATCTCACTAATGACCTGGACCCTTTCCTCATCAGAAGGGTACTACAAGATTGGTAATACAGCTTCTGACTGCCTCAGCAGATAAAATAGATAATGGCTGTGTGGATATTTAGGGATTTTCTATCTTCTGCCATTGATTCTAGGACTATGTATCTTCTTTCTACTGTGACATAGGAAATATTGGGGCACCCAGAGGATATTTTAGGAAAACACAGATACCCTGATAGCTTCTTCCATTTGTAAGTACTTGAAACTGAATTGCCTTCTTGGTAACCTGAAAAATTTCCATGCATCAAAGCAGGCGTGTGCACAAATTGTCCCAGTGCAGGTAGCTGAATGGCTACCTCTCAGCTAGACTTCACTGGAAATAAAATATCCCTCAGCTGCCCAGTAGTGTCCTGTCAGTTTGGTGCTTGCAGAGGCAATGTCATGCACACAGCAATCCTTGAGTTCAACACAAAGCAACCACTTCTATTAGAGAAAAAAGATCGTGGTAATGTCACAACGTTTGTCCAGATTGCATCCTTGGTTTGAGTCCTCCTCTACTTTCACACGTAAGAATATATTCCTGCTGTCTTCAGAATTGCTGGTTTTCTCATGTTATTTATTTTTCTTTTCTACTCAGTTTTAGTAGGTCAAATAGAGGATACCTCCCACCCAGCCTGTTCCCTAATCTGGTTTTAATAGTATATCCTGGTTAGGCAGGAGATATGGCTATTGTGATTTCTTGAGTGAATTGAATCTAAGTTTTCCACTTTGGTGCAAGTTCTATAACTGGTAGGAGTTGTAACACAGAACATGAACAAGTCCAGCAGTTAGTGAAGGGCTAAACCATAGAGGGATGGCACAGTACATCTCAAGTTGTCGGGGTGCCTAGTGTAGATCCAACTCAGCTACTTGCACTCCAAGGAGAAGTAGATGTTGAAAAGATGCAGCTAGTCTAATGTCTCTTATTGGTTAATTCTATACAATTTGCCCTTTAGGAGTCCCTTTCTCCGCAGGCTAAAGAAACAGCCCTAGTACCAAATGCTGGAGGCTGAACCACCCTGCTGAGAAAGATATACCCAGATAGACACTCTTGAATGTGTCCCACACTGCCAGTAACAGAGCAGAAGATTGAATTATGATTTAATTCTTCCCTTATCCTTGTTACCAAATACTTTATGTCTCTTATGTGAATCTTCTGAGCTCCTTCAGCAGGTTTCATTTTTTAAGGCCAGAACTGCAGCAAGCTTCATTTCCCACAAGGGCTTTTTGCTCTCATTCCCTCCCACCACTCTTGCCTTCACTTCCAGCTGTTGGAAGCCTTTACGAGATCATTTATAGCCAGAAGATAAATGATACATCATAAAATAAAGATACATGCCATCTATCTACAGGCATCCTACAGACTGGGAAAGGCAGCAAAATAGTCCCTCTCCATTTGTGGTGGAGAGAGCACAAGTCTTTTTAGTCTCAGTAAAACACTGAAAGCAGTCATAGCCATCGTCCGTCTGCTGCAGAATCTAGCAGGCTTAGAAAAAAGACAGTCCCTTTCTTGTTTTAAAGTCATGCACGTGCCATAACACTACGATTGTTTTTGCACTTGTTGCTGCCTGCTAGAGAGTTGGCTAGATGACAACACTTAGTTTAACAGTTGTGTTCACAAATCAGAGAGAAATGCCGTGCAAAGAATTCCACACCAAAAATCAGTGTAGAAAAGGATGGCTGCAGGCAAATATATTTGAAACAAGGAGGGTATAAATAGGGAGGTAACAAAGCTGGCAAGGTGCCAATAACAAAAAGATTCATGCTCCTCTGCAGTACCTCCATCCCCATAAGATTACACATACATGTTTTTATTGCTTTTAGTGCACAACATACTTTTCTGTCTGGATTTGTAGGAAGAAAATTCATCTTTTCTTGAAGAAAAATATTAGAGGTGCAAGTCAGTCCTTGTGTTGCTCATGTAACAAGATTACTTTCCAGGTATAAGATAAACTTCAAGGAATGAGTCTTCTTCAAACATTTGTTCAGTTAGAAAACATGGAAGACTAGTTAATATACATATTTGTTAATGATTTAAAAACATTCCTTACCAAACTACCAATTAAAATGAAGCTTCGAGAGAAAAAGTTAAAGCCTCTTCACAAACATGAAAATATAACATTCATCAGGTTATTATCTCAAGCAGTAAACATAGGCTGTAATTCTGTACATTGCAGAGAAAACAGAAAACAAATCCTCTTTATTTTTATCTGTACATTTCAGTTGCTTTCAGAAAATTTAAGAGAAGTGAAAGATCTAATAACTAATTTCAAATGAAATGTGTGCTAGCTTTAAAAAGTATGACTTTTCGTTAAAGCTTGGATGCTATAAAAGTTTGTAGCTTTGGTAGAACATGTATATACCTGCATTTCAGAAACTGAATTATGGTAATGATTTCACTGTTCAGATTTTCCACTTAAGCCTAATTTTGACCTTTCCTCAATATTTATGAGCATTCCCTTTCTACCCATAAATTATTTTATGCAAAGAAAGGTATAGCTTCACTAGGTCTTTTTTTAGCATTGTATTTATTGTTTTAAGGTAAGCAGATACAGAGAATTCAGAGTTGTCACTGCTCATTTGAAATGGTATGTTCCACAACTGCACATTGCAAAATTTTCATTATACAATTTTCCCTCCAAAGTGTTTTTTCACTACATGCCTAAAACTAACCTTAGTTCATCCAAGCATTTTCCAGTGACTCCTCAATACCTGATTTTACCACCGAGGTAGAGTAGGACAGCTGTAGCCCAAAGACAATTGAAACTCAGATAATGGGGATCTGAAGACATTCACTTCACAAATCTATGCTAATCTGCCCTGTCATTTGGGAACAAGTTCTCTTTGGACCAGTAATGGCTGTCCAACTCTGTTTATTTCTTGACATCATTTCCTAACAAGACAGTATTCCTTTGTTGCACAGAAGGTATTGGCATACCATGGCAATGTATCAAATAAAAAGAATAGCTGATCTGTAGGGCTGGGGATCAACTAATATAAATGTAGTATTCCACCACTGTATCTATATAGTGGGCAATGAAACAATGCTATAGCATAGGCCTGGGCTCTAGGACTTTTAAGCTGTTCAACTGTTAGAGCACTCCCAGTATGAGTGGGCCTGGACCAACTCACACTCTCCCAAACCCTTCCGAGGAGTTTACCCACACTTTGGGTAATTCCTATTATGTAATGTTGATATACCCACACTGTTCTTGATGCAAGATTAAGAGATTTTAATACTGTAAATCTAGTGAGACTGTGACAACTGGCTTCATTGTCTGTGAATATTCTTGACAATATATAGTTACTATTTTAGATAGAGACTAAGAGAACAACAAATGAGACATCCATGCAGACCAGGGGATGAACTGTTTGAGAGCAGCTCTGCAGAGAAAGACTTGGGAATACCAGTGGATGAAAAATTGCATATGAGCCAGCAATGTGTACTTGCAGCCCAGAAAGCCAATCATATCCTGGGCTGAATAACAAGAAGCGTGTCCAGCAGGTCAAGAGAGGTGATTCTCCCCCTCTACTCTGCTCCAGTGAGATCTCATCTGGAGTACTGAGTCCAGCTCTGGAGTCCTCAGTACAAGAAAGACATGGACCTGTTGGAGTGGGTCTGGAGGAGGGCCATGAAAATGGTAGAGGTCTGGAACATCTCTCCTATGGAGAGAGGCTGAGAAAGATGGGACTGTTCAGTCTGGAGAAGAGAATGCTCCAGAGAGACCTTATTACAGCCTTTCAACATATAAAGGGGGCTTATAAGAAAGACAGAGACTTTTTGCCAAGGCCTGTTGTGACAGTACAAGGGGCAACAGTTTTAAACTGAAAGATTGGATTTAGATTGGATATAAGTAAGAATTTTTTTTTACTATGAAGGTGGTGAGGTACAGGAAGAGGTTGCCCAGAGAACCTCTAGATGTCACATCACTAGAAGTGTTCAAGGTCAGGTTGGATGGGAGTTTGAGCAACCTGATCTAGTGAACCATGTCCCTGCCCATGACAGGAGGGTTGGAGTAGATGACCTTTAAGGATCCCTTCCAACCCAAACCATTCTATGATTCTGTAATTCTATGATTTATAGCAACATGGTACTTTCTCAACATGGTAGACATCAATGGTGGTGGCTATTTCTATTGGCAAATGTCACCTCTAACCATAAAATTCTAGAAAATTTGATTTTTTGCCTGTTTAATACCTTGGGTTAGTTCCTTCCTCTTCTCTTTGTTTGTTTCAGTATGAAGTTTCAGATGTTTTAGCTCTTCTGTAACTGTTACATTTTAAAAAGTTTTCTTTTGATGTGTAACCCCTGCAGAGTTAGTCTGTGGTTTTACAGATAACATCATAGAACATTGACTTCAGAAATTATGCTGTTTTGTGTGCAAAAGATTGAGAAGATTAGACTGAAACAAGTGTTGCATTATCAAATACTCTGCTGACTGGGAATGAGCAACATTTTTGAAGAGAAAAAAATGTTCAGCTTTTTTTCACCTGCAACACTCATTATAATGTTTTATTAAGACCAGCAGTAAACTAATGTCTGCTTCTTTACTATGGTCCAACCTCAGGACAGATGAAAATGCTAGTCACTGCCTTGTAGACCTTCAAAGTAATTTTAAATATCAGTAGGTAATTCGATTCTTTTTTCTTCTCATAAATTAGGTTAGATATCACACTATCATACCTTTTATGTATACAACAGCACACAATTGATTGCAGTATAATGTTTTTAAAGGACCATGTGATCCACTCATCTCATCAGCCTTACTATAGATAGTACCACAGTAGTCAATCACTGACCAAAGACCAATCTCTACTATGTCTGTTGTAATGTATATGTCAATCCTTATATTCAGGAGTACTGAACTCCAGAAGCTCAAGTAGAAAGTACGTACTCACAGTTTAGACAACTAAGCTAAGAAATATCACAGGATCATTAAGGTTGGAAAAGACCTCTAAGAATGCTACCATGTCTCCTAAACCATGCCCTGAAGTGCCATGTCGACACATTTTTTGAACACCTCCAGGGATGGTGACTCTTCAGTGAAGCAATTTTTCCTAACATGCAGTCTAAACTTCCCCTGATGCAGTCTGAGGCCTTATCCAAATACAAGCAAAAAAAGAAGTCAATATTAAATAATCTGTGCTGCATGGAAATCCTGAGGAGGGAGATTATTTAAAAGTAGATCTTATGTTACACACTAGTTGAATCTCCAACATATAATGTAGAAGTAGGACTTTTATGGTATATCATGTTACACTTAAGATCTACTTACAGGCAAAATACCAAGCAAATAATTTATTGTTAGTCTAATTAAAATCTTGACAGCCTAATCAAAACTATAGCAAATATTATTATTAATCCAGTTAAAATGATACTGGCTTTTACTGTTCAAATTCTTTAATTATTAGAGGAAAATCTCATTAATAATGTAGGTAAATCTGTTATACCTGAACTTCTGGGTATCAACCTGTTTTCTCCAGTGATACACACCCTATCCATGTTCCTCTGATGCCTAAAGGCAACAGATTCAGCCCTCTGCAAGAAGAATAGAGGGGAGAGGAGTTTATATTGAGTTGTCCTCATTCCATGTCCTTCACCAGGAGAAGGTCCATGATGTTGATGGCTGGTGTTCCCTCCTCCTTAGTCTTGGGTCCAGCTGAGGTTGCTTTTACACATTTTCTAACACTGTGTGCTGTTTCACCTTTTTAAAAATTAGTTCCCTTCTACAAACAGTTTACCTCCACCCATTAACTGCTTATTAATTGAAATTAAGCCCCAGTTACTTTGTTACTGAGTGGCTTCACAGGTTTGTTAGCTCTTTACCATATAGAGTATTGAGAGAGCTAAGCTGAAACAAGTTAGACAATAATCTCCTGACTGCTGGACAACTGTTATCACAACTAACAGAGGCTTGGGTCACAAGCCAAAATATATCCCAAAAGCCTACATTGACAGGTCAATGCAAAGCTTGTAGACTTTTCCTAATATCAAGGAATCATATTTATTAAGCTACAGCTGGGTACTCTGTACAACAGTGAATTTCAAAATTATTTTCAATTTTACTTAATAAAAAATATTCCTTTTTATAAGATTTCCAGATATTTTCTACAAGAGATGTAGTCCAGCCTTCAAATCACTTTCATACTCCTTTCAAATACTTATAAAATTAAAACCCCCTTTAGTCAAAGGTGTTCTGATTCACAAAACTTAGATCAATTAGTCTAGATAAGATGCAGCATAATTTTGAGAATTTTTTTGCACTTTTATAATTTTTAGCAAAATTTATTTTATAGCAGATATTTATTATTAATTCAGTTTTCAGGTATCTACTTTGAACACAGGTTGTATTTGCCTTAAGGTTAAATCAGTTAACAAATGTGGCAGGTAGACAACTATTCAAAAGAAATTCATGTAGGTTGGCACATCCTCAATTATAATTCATTTGAAAATATGGAATCTGACATTTTGGAACTCTCAAAACTCAAGGAGCCAGTTGGCAACCCCAAAATTGTCACTTTCATATGCATAATTGCCTAGTGATGAAAAAGGGAAAGAAAGAAATCTGCCTTATGGGGAACTAAGGAAAGATGCTACCAAGATAAAGGAAAAAGTGTGGTTTGGATTTAATTCATAGTCCAGGATTAACATAAAAACTAAATGGTTTCTATATCACAGGGAGACCACTATTTTTGTATGACACTTTCTAATAAATGGAATCTATTTCTCAGTAGAAAACAATATTTTTTTCTTGTCCAGACTTGAAATTTATAGAGTATTACAATCTTGCCTTTTTTAAATGACCAATATTGACTGAAGATCTATTTCCTATATTCACAAAACATAGAAAATATTAACTGTAATTGCTGGTTTATTATGCTATTAATGACATTTTAGTTTATGTTTTCTGAAGTGTTTTAAAGATGCATTATACCTGAGCTAAAGAGGTAACTGTGCTCTATAAATACTATAAAACAACCTCTAACTCTGTAATAATTAGCTTGCTTCTAGGTTAGTTTTAAAATGTGTTTATTTATTTAGTACACACAGCTTCAGTGTCAGAGTTCAAGTACCTGATAGAGACAAATATTAAGTGAACTACACTTGTTCAGAAGATAATTTTATTTAGCAACTTCAAGCAGGGCATAATTAAGTTATTCTGTCATACAAAATGATGGAGGTAACAGCTGGTTACCCCAATGGCTGTACAACTGCAGGGTAGCCTTTGGCAGGAAAAGCTGTGCAAACACAACCAATACATTATGCTAATGGGAACAATGTAATGAGCAAGGAAGCAGCTAAAATGGAATGACAAAAAGGAAAACAAACAATCAAACATGTCCCTTCTGCCCTTAGCACACATTTCGATTGCAATCTGTGAACTGAAATCTGTACTCAGCTGTACTCAGGTACTAGCCTTATCTATAAATGTTTGCTGAGTCCACTCTTTATGTCAGAATAAGTTTAGTGACAGCAGGATGGATCCGCTCATGGTTGCTCCCTTGACTTCAATGAATTTACACTGAATTGCTACAAGAGATTAACTAAATTGCATAAGAGGCTAAAATTAGACTTATCAATATGTCCGTTATGAAAGTATTTCCTCCCTGTTGCTGCTAATCTTTAAATATTTCACTTGAGTGGTTACTTGCCTTGGTGTCTCTCTGGGTTTTTTTGTTCCATAATTCATTGTGACACTGCTCCAGTAGTTTTTTCTGTCAGATTTCATTCATTGCAGAAGGCCATTGTGAATTCCCTGCCTAACTCTGCAGCACACTGAAATGCCTACTAACCTGAACTGGATTTTAGAACCAGGCGCAAGGTTCCTAGCTACGGTACAGAGGGTATGTTGCATGCTATACACGATACATTCTGTACTGCATCTAATCCACAGCCCTTTCAAAATCCACTCCAAAAGGACTTTCAAAACAGGACTTCTCAAAACAAGTATTTTCAGATAAGACTTTTAAAAGAACCTATACTGCTTTATAATCTCGGCCAAAAATCGTAATCTAGATTAGCCAAAAAAGAAGCAGAAGACAGGGATTTCCAGTGGTGGAGAAAACAACCTGGAAAAGTTTAAGGACAGAGCAGAAACTGGGGGAGAAGACACACCTTAAGATTAGTTAGCTTATAAACTGTTGAAGGTAGTAGGAATACAGAAAGGAGTCTAACATATATTTTCCCATGTATTTTTTCACATGTAAGTAAGTATAACCCACACTACTGCTAAAATGCTGGTGACCCACCATCTACACGCAAAGGAATCTAGTGCATGTTGAAAATTATAATCTCTGGTAAAAGTTTAAAATGAAGAGCATCAAAATAAAAAAACTTAGGCAATATATTCACATTATCTATATTAGGAAATGTACAAAGAGAACGCAAAGCAACTGCCCCTGATTCACAGACTTTATTATCTAATTTTACATGAGGAATGTCAAAAATATGTAAAGTAGCAGAAGACACTGACTCTGTAGAAACTATGAGAGTACCAGCAATTTAGCAAGCAGAACTTTGCTTTGGCACGTTTCATGTGCCAGGGGATGGGGCTCAGCCAGCATGGGTTTATGAAAGTATGGTCCTGCCTCACTAAACTGGTCTCCTTCTATGATAAGGTGACCCACTTAGTGGATGAGGGGAAAGCTGTGGATGTTGTTTACCTGGACTTTAGTAAGGCCTTTGATGTTGCCTCCCACAGCATTCTCCTGGAGAGGCCGGCTGCCCACGGCTTGGACAAGTGCACTCTGTGCTGGGTTAAAAACTGGCTGGATGGCCGGGCCCAGAGAGTGGTGGTGAACGGAGTCAAATCCAGTTGGCGGCCAGTCACGAGTGGGGTTCCCCAGGGCTCAGTGTTGGGGCCAGTCCTGTTCAATAGCTTCACTGATGATCTAGATGAGGGGATTGAGTGCACCCTTAGTAAGTCTGCAGAGGGCACCAAGCTGGGTGGAAGTGTCGATCTGCTGGAGGGAAGGAAGACCTTACAGAAGGACCTGGACAGGCTGGATTGTTGGGCCAGGGCCAACAGTGTGAGATTCAACAAGGCCAAGTGCCAGGTCCTGCACTTGGGTCACAACAACCCCATGCAACGCGACAGGCTTGGGGAGGAGTGGCTGGAGAGCTGCCTGGAGGAAAAGAACCTGGGGGTGTTGGCTGACAGCCGCCTGAACATGAGCCAGCAGTGTGCTCAGGTGACCAAGAAGGCCAATGGCATCCTGGTTTGTATCAGGAATAGTGTGGCCAGCAGGACCAGGGAGGTGATCGTGCTCCTGTATTCGGCACTGGTGAGGCCGCACCTCAAGTACTGTGTTCAGGTTTGGGACCCTCACTACAAGAAGGACATCGAGGTGCTGGAACGTGTCCAAAGAAGGGCAACAAAGCTGGTGAAGGGTCTGGAGAGCAAGCCATATGAGGAGTGGCTGAGGGAGCTGGGGTTGTTCAGCCTGGAGGAGAGGAGGCTGAGGGGAGATCTTATCGCTCTCTACAACTACCTGAAAGGAGGTTGTAGCAAGGCAGGGGTCGGTCTCTTCTTCCTAGTAACAAGCGATAGGACGAGAGGAAATGGCCTCAAGCTGTGCCAGGGGAAGTTTAGGTTGGATATTAGGAAAAACTTCTTCACTGAAAGGGTTGTCAGGCATTGGAACAAGCTGCCCAGGGAGGTGGTGGAGTCTCCATCCCTGGAAGTATTTAAAAGAAGGGTAGATGTGGTGCTTGAGGATATGGTTTAGTGGTGGACTTGGCAGTGATAGGTTAGTGGTTGGACTCGATGATCTTAAGGGTCTTTTCCAACCTTAACAATTATATGATTCTATGATTCTATGTCCCTCTCTGATGGCACGATTGCTGTACAAACCTGGTCAGATTCATTTGCGCTGGCTACCAACGATGTTTTCATTAGTTTGTAGTTATGTGGTTTTGCATGCTTTGAATTTCATTTTGGCGGTCTTTCTCCGAGCTCAGAGTTATATATATATATGCAAAATCTCAACTCTTTTCCCTCAGTGTCTGTGCACCTATCATCTCAAGTGATTTGACTACACCAATTCAGAAGAGAAAGAGAAGAACTACCACCTCTTTTAGGGTATGCAAAAGCTTATCTGGTTTCTACAAGCACTGTTATGTTCTTCCTAGAGAGCAGAACTGGTAAAAACTCACCATTCATTCACATGTCTGTCACAGTGCAGATTTACCAAGGGGAAAAAAGGTACATCAGGGCAAACATGTCTTCATTTCTCCCATTGAATTACCCTAATAGCATAGCCTTGTCATGCATATAGTTTGCCCTTTTTCCTCCCTATGATCCATGTTTTGACACATGTCATATCATGGCATGGAGTCCTGATGCTTCAACATCTGAACCAATATCTGTTCATAGTCCTACAGCTCCCATTTGAAATGCATGCCTGGATTTTCCTTGTATGGAAACTTACCTGGGTGAGGGATGAATTAGAACTGCAATCTCAAAAACACGGGCAGAAAATATCTGACTTGACACTTGCCAGGAGTCAGGTACTGTATAGGCATCAAATTACAATGCCTCTCAACCTCCAGGACAATGACATCAATTTGACTACCAAGGTGTTTACTTACATCAGAATTCAGCAAGAAAACCTCAGAGTGGTTTTAATGTGGTTTAGATAACTATTCTCCAAACTCTTAATTTGCCTTTGAAGTTTCTGTATGACCTAAACTCATTTTTTTCAACAGGTAACTATGTATTTATGTCATAGACCTGATACAAATACTATTTTTATGTGAGAACTTGGATAAGCTTTAAATTTCTTCTTCATCTACCTGGAGGATGCTCATGGCAAGGTAAGATTTTGGTGACTGCCAAAGAAATGTGCAGTATGAAGATAGAGGATCATCTCTGTGGTATCTCAGGAAGGGATCTCAAGAGCAACAAGTTAGAACAGTGATGACATATACATCTCCCCTTCCAACCTCCTTCTCCCTTTCACCTTCTTTTTTGCTTTTTCTGTGTTCAAGGTGAATCTCTCTTCTTTGAACTATTCTGCCACATTATATTTTTTCTTTTGTTAAATTCAACTGCAATGTTCTCTGGTGAGAATTCAACTACTTTCTCTTGGATAATAACACAGTGTAGTCCTTCCACAATTCTTATATATCATTATTGACAATTTTTTCTGTATTTGCACCTTCACTTACTATAATGTCATCCATAAGTAATACTGCATCTTTACTAGATTCAGCATTAGAATCAATCTGAGGTCAACATCCAACCTCTGCTTTCCCTCTGTCATTCTTAACTGTCAAGAATTTTAATCCTGAAATAAAACCTAACAACATGTTAAATTTTCTACCAGAAGGTAGGAACTTATGTGTAGAAGGTATGCAGCAGTAGATGTGTCTAAATTGCACTGCAGAACCAGCACCAAGTTAGGCTTGTGACTGATTCAGGGCTGACTCTGGTAATGCTTAGGTTGATAATACCCAGAGGTACTATGAGTGACCCAAACATTTATTTTACTCTCCCAAATGCAGTTAATCATACAAGGTGAGTCTGGCACACTGGGATGTTCAGGCATCCATCTGCTCTTTCTATGGTAACACTATACAGAGGAGACAAACCAGTGCACTTCCCTTTAGAGATCTGTGATACTTCCTTTATAGTCACGGTCATCATCTGCCACAAGAGAATGAGAAATTTGTTGTCAGCCTGAAAAGGTGTTGTCTACAAGGACAGAATAGACCTAGGTTCAAGCAAAATTTGAGCAAGAGATGTCAGCTTCCTACTGCCCAAATTTGAACGCTGATCTTGAGAATATCTTGGCCTGAGCAATGAAAAGATTATCTAAAATCTTCTCTTAACTTTTAAAGAGCTGCAGTATTCTTTGACCTACTGTGTTACACAATGGTGTCTCCACATTACTGCTTAGAGGGAAATGGCTTGTCCCTCATGTGAGTATTCTCGGTACAAAAAAGAGGTTTTGTTCCAGATTACAAATTAAATTTTTCTCAAACTGAAAATCCACACAAACGTGCAAAAAAACCCCCCAAATCAGCTCAACTGAAGAATTTGGTTTCATTCTTTCCAAAAAGATTTTGCTTCATTTATAAGTATAGTTAGTTCAAGTTAGAAGGGACCTCAGGACTGTAGTCTAATATTCTCGTCAAAGGAAGGTCAGCTGTGTAGTCAGACCAGGCATCTCAGGTCTTTATCTAGTCAGGTCTTGGAAACCCCCAAGGATGAAGAGAGACTGCACAGCCTCTCTGGGCAACCTGTTGAACTTGATTGTCTTCAGAGGGAAAAATTATTTTTCTTTTATCCAGTCTGAATTACTTTTATTTCAATTTATGCCCACGGTTTCTTGTTCTCTTACTACACCCCACTCTGAAGACCCTGGCTCCATTCTCACAGTTACCTCTGTGTAGTCACTGGCAGCTGCTCTTCAGTCTGTCCGAAGTTATCTTTGCTCCAGGCTAAACAAGCCCATCTCTATCAGTCTTTCCTCACTAGGCAGGTGCTTCAGCCACCAACCACCACCTTGGGCTGAACTTGCTCCAATTTATTGATGTGTGTCTTGTACTGGGAGGCCAGTATTCCAGATGTACCCTAATGAGAGCTAGGTAGAGAAGGATAATCCCTTCCCTCAGTCTATCTACCAGCTTCTGTTAATACAGCCTAGGAGGCTGTTGACCCTGTTTGTGACCATGGCATTGTTAACTCATGCTCAGTTTGCTGTCTGCGAGGCTTCCATGGCTTTTTCCACGGGGCTGCTCCCAAGCCAGTCAGTCTCCAGCCTCTATCATTACAAGGGCTTTACCTTTCCAGTGCCAAACTTTGCATTTGTCCTTGTTGTATATTATGAAGTTCCCATTGGCCCATTCCTCCACCCTGTCTATGTTCCTCTGGATGACAGCCCTTTCCTTCAGCATATCAACTATTACCCTCCTTAGTTTGGTACCATCTACAAACTTTATGAGAGTGGATGTACTTGCCTCCAACTGATCATTGGTAAAGATGTTAATCAGGCCAAGTCCCAGAACAGACCCCTTGTTACTATCATCCAGGTAGAGCATGACTTATAACCACGACCCTCTCAGACCCATCATCTAAACTGACTCTTAGCTATTTGGTTGTACACCCACCCAGACTATAACAACCTAACCTGGGTACAAAAATATTGCGGGAGACTGTGCCAAAAGCATCATTAAAACCAAGGTAAATTATGCCCCCAGCTGTCCCCTCATCCACCAACCCAGATGTCCCATTACAGAAGGCAATCGTGTTGGTCAGGCACGTTGACTGTTCCCTGTAACCTTTTTCTCCTTTATGTGCCCACAAATGTGTTCCAAGAGGGCTTGCTCCATGATTTTCACAGGGACCAAAGTGAGACAGACCTGCCTGCGTATATATCTAAATGTTTTTCAGCTTATAAAGTTGTTCTGAAAATTGAGTACTACCCAGTTACTTACAGGAAAATGGATGAATAAAAGGTGTCACCACAAACTATATAATAGTAATAGTGATAATTAGGTGTTGCATCGCAAGTCCTATAATAGTAGTAGTAATAATTAAGAAGTATTGTTGAATTACCTCTAATAAAAAATGAAAAGTGTTACTGAACTAATTACTTTATTAATAATTTTTCTTTCTTTGTCCCTGGTATACTCCTGACATTTTGACCTTCCTTGTTCTGTCTTCTTGAACTAAAAAAAGAAGACTGAGACAGGGAACATATTTTAATTTGTTTTAATTTGTTTTAATGTACTCCAATTTGGACATTATGGGTATTTAAATAAACTAAATAATAATGATATCAATAACAAATTAGTATTCAAAGTGAAATGATAAAATATGGTGAAACCTGAATAAAGTACATGGGATTTAGGTCAGCTCAATTAATATTTTGTATTTTATATGGTATATTTTACTTGAGTACTTTATACAAATTAAGGGATTCTATTCCTCAAGGCATTTTATAAACGTTAATTATTAATATAAAGTAAAGCTTTTCCTTCAGTCCTGTGTTTCCAGTACTCAAAGACAACACAGGATTCAACAGATTGCATATTTTTAAGATGATGCCAATGTTTTAAACATAAAATCCCTTTGGTTTACATTCCCATATATTCAGACTGTTGTTGCACATCTGCTGTAATGATTAAATAGGACATTCCATCTCTGGAGGAAAACCAACTCAATTAAATGAAAGAACTAAAATGTAGTTTTCCTTCCCGTTCTTAAAAATAAATAAAAAAAGACAATTCTGTTTTTATCTACTTTTAAACTGTAATTAATACCTGCAATTGTATAACAAAATGACAGAGAGTGGTTGCATGCCAAAAGGAACATGACCACATAATTACTAGTTACTAAATAATGATTTTCTGTCATTAAAAAAAATTAAGAACCATCACTAGATTTGTTAGTTATGGTTCCAATGCATTTAAAGAAAGGGACTAACACTCCTTGTTCCTTTAAGCTAATGAGATGATCTATTTGCTTCCCTTTCAGTGACCATGATTCAGTGAGCTAGAATACAGTCTGCAGCCTACAAAAAGAGCCAACCTCATCGGTTCCCTTAACTGCTTTCCTGGGCTATTCCAAATTAAATGCTCTATCTTGCTAGATCACCCAGGTTTTCAATGTAAAATTTAATGCTTGTCTAAACTAAAAAGCCTCTGCCACTAGTCAATCTGCCCGGTCCATGCTGTCAAAGCCCCTTGATGTATGCCAAGAAGGGATGCTCTTTGCCAGCACAGTTACATCACCTCACTGAATGACAGGTGCAAAACTAACATTAGCTTTCCTCTGTTGGCATAACCACACATTGGTGTTTTGCCAGTGTAACTATGTTAGTCAGCTTCAGTATGTGAGTGTGGGGGTTTTTTAGTTTCCACTCGCCTAGCTTTGTTGGCAAGTCCTTCTAGACATGGCCTAAGAATGTTACTATTAATGATCAAAATGGCAGATGACAATGACTTCCATCTGTAAGGTAGTTAACTTACTAAAATGTACCTGAAGGTTAAAAAGGTACCCTTGAGGACCATAGACTTCTGTTTGATTAGAAAAAACCAGTTCATTAAGAATGTTTCTTCTAGATGTTTGACTAGAGACTCCACGAAGTAACAGTCTCTATCTGATGGTTTTCCTATGTTGGAATATTCACAGATTTATTCTTCAATGGAGCGAATATATCTTCTAATATTTTATAAGGTGTAGTCCACACTACAGCTTGTTCCTTCAGCATGTTCCTCTCTTCTCTAACTGTCTACGTAGGGCCTCCACTTCTGCATAAAATTTGGCTGAAACTGGATGCCAAACTATTATTTTTTTTAATTTGTGGTGGAATTAGGAGTAGGGTTGGCCATAAGCAAACTCTACATATCTTTGATATACAACTGTATACACTGTCCATACTTTATACTGTCTGGTGGAATCTCCCCAATCCCTATGTTAGCCTGACAGATTTTATTGTATTTCCTTCTATCATTCCTATAAACCTGGAAGACTAAGTTGTTGTTCTTTAGTCAGTGGTTAGTAAATCTGGCCTTATTGCAGACATCTACAATATTCATTTTCTGAAAGGAAGGGGACGTTGCTTCATGCTTTGCAAATCAGCATGAATAGCAAACAAAGAATAAACATAGTCCAATAAGATGTATGTTGTTATTTTATTCATTATTCAGCTTTATAACTGTGTAAATAATCTGACCTGTAGTAGGAACAGCCCAGTCAAATTTAGTATGCCATTGTTTTTATGCAGTAGTGGGTTGTGTAAATTGTGTTTGTGACAGGTTATGATACTACAAAGAAATATTTTAGATACAAGTAACACATGACCCATGACAACTCTAACTAAAATATATTATTGGTGTAACACAGCTAATAAAACCATCATGTTCCATCTATTGAGATTCACTAAGAGGCAAAATAATATATAGCGTATGATAAAACAAATATGAAAAGGCAAGCCCTCTTATTTACCAGCTACACAAATCTTCTAATAGCCAAAAGTTATCCTAACCGCTGTCTCCCTGTTGAGCCTTTTAGAATAAACTGTTAGCTCAGGTTACTTCGTTTCCCTGTGTCATACCTTGTAACAACTTTTGCCTTTGTCTCTGAAATCACTTTTAGATTTTTGTTATATCTGATAGGTTGCCTACATCACTGACATTGTATCCTTCTCTCACAGCCTTCCTTGATTGGATGACCTAATTTTTGCCAATGGGAGCACTGAATTAAATAATTATTAATGCCCTGAGACTATTCAGGTGAAGGTTAAGATTACTTTAGAATGAGGGATATAATAGGAGACAGTAAGTACAGGAACAGTTAGGACATTAAAAATAATCTCCTGTCCTTCCCCACAGCCTCTCTCTTGCCCCCCTCCTCCCAACCGCCACCCTTCACATTTTTTCCACTTGTTGCATGAGGTTTATTTTTAGCTGTAAATATGATCTCTAGAGTTTATATTAGCTGTCTTCCTCATTTCCGAAGGCAAAAGGGAGAGTGAAATCTAAATCAGATACAATGTTAACAAATTTTGCAGACCCCTTTGTCTTGCCATTTTCTTACCAATCAGTTGCTATTTCTGACACCATTCTCTCTCAACCTGCCTTTACCAGTGCTGCTCAACCTCACGACTGCCAGCCCCTGGTTTTCGGTCCTTGGATATGTCCAAGGCATGTTTGAGGCCTATAATGATGAGCTCTTGTACCATACTGTTAAGGAAAGAGGTGGTGCACAATGTTTCTCTTCACAAGTAATTCTTCTGTTGCTTGCTCATTTGATGTAGTGTTGCATATATTTTGCTTGACAAATACAGATACTTTGCCTTAATCTTTTCTTAACTGTATTATTGATAGCCTTCCTCCACTTCCATGAAAATGCAAAATCTACAAAAAGTAGGTATTCCAGAAAGGGGCTGAAAGCCCACTTAGTCTCCATGTATATGCTTCAAGCCAAGCTACATTTCTTGTAGAAGTGTGTAAGAGAAATTTAGGAAAACAGGGAGAAGTGCTCACTGACTCACAAGTCAAATTGCATAAACAGAATCATAAATATATTATTCCACTGTTTACTCAGCTCTAAACCTGACACTTAACAAGAAACGTTTAGCCACATGAGACAGGAAATTGCATCTTCTCACTTATCCACATTCACGGTCTGTCTCTTGCATTTGATTTGTCCCAGATTAGCAGAAGAGAGTGAGGGATGAGGCTAAATTGTTCCTCCCTGTGCAGAGGGAATGCAGAGGTCTCCCAACAGCAAGTGGCTTTCCTCACCATATGTGCTTCTTCATCTTGGCCCAGCAGGACAGGAAAAAGAATTTGAGGATTTTCAACACTACACATGTTATGTAAGTGTTAGCTGCAGTGCTTTGCTCCATTTTTGCTTTCAGTGGTTTATTCACATGCATTTGACAGAGTGGCCAAGCCCCAGAATTAGAAAAGATTTAGTATGTGTTGCAAGATCAATGGAATTCAAGTTAAAATTGTTACATGACAGTGAAATTCAGGTTAATACTTTACATATAATCATGATGTAGCTCAGCAAACACGGCCATGTTTTTGTATACTTAGTCATCAGTCCCAAGGTAGTCCAAAATCAGCCTTGCTATTCTCAGTGCTGATAAAACAATGGATTAATTTGTGACAATAGACTCACTTTTGACAAAGTGACTGACTGAATAACAATGCATTTTGCTAATTGTTACAGAAGTTCTCTAGGTAGGGATTTTGGACAACACAGGAGATTTTTCCAGCCAGTCTTGCTGCCATAGGGCAATTGATAGGCACCATTTGTTTGTTGGTCTTACAGAAGCAGAAAGGGCAATGCAGGACAGTCTTCTGTAAATAAAGATAGTTAACAATGCTTTGTACATAGTGCAAGATAATAATGGGAAAAGTTCATGCATTTGCTGGAGACATGAACTCAGCAAAAAAACAGTTCAGGGAGTCTCATCCAGTTGAAAATGCCATTGCAATGACCCAGACAGCGACAGACCATTCTGTTTAAGAGATTCAATTCTCCACATGAGCATTACCCTATGCAACACATTTCAACAAATTAGGGGATTTTTTAGCAAGCATTCTGTATGTGGATGTTTGCAACTCATGAACCATACAGACCTGAAGGACATCTTCTTTCATGATAGACTATCATGTTGTAGTCTCACTTTCCAACATATGACCTCCCCTCAGGAAAAAACATTTCAGACACAGCATTTAAATTTTTTTAAATGTTTCTTTAGATGTTGGATGTTCATGTGTATACTGTTTTCACCAGGTTGCATGATGACCAGCTTCCAATTAAGCACAGGTGAAGTCATGACCACCCTTCTTTCCTGCCTTTGTCATATTGATTAGTGTTGCTACTACAAGGGTATATATAGTATTGCTACCAAAAGGGATGAGATGAAGAAATACCTGCAGTTTTGCTGCTAGTTGTGAAGTCAATACAACTCAACCAATGCCTTTGAAATTAGGCGATGTGCACTGCCTTCTAGAAAAAAAGTGCACTGCTGGTCAGACAGTGTGATGCATTTTACCCTTATATCCTGATCCAAGCAAAATCAAGCTCCACCATTAGCAGATACTGAAGCCCGTAAATCTTACCTCTGTAACCTTGAGCAAGCAATATACTCCTTAATACTATTTTATGAGTGTGTAAACAGAGAGTTTCTTAGAACAAAGGAGATCTAAGGGAATCCATAGTTTAAAATGTGGTCTGTAGGTATTTCTTTGCTAATACATCACTGTATCACTCCATCATACATAGTTTGTAAGTGGATGAGAAGCCCTTTCTTTCATATTTTATTGACAAAATTTATGTAGCAATCAAATGCTTGGAAGTCTTTGTTCTTAAGCTATTGAAAGAATTGATACAGACATTTCATATCTACATAATAGATCTAAGGCCTTCTTCCAAAATTTAAGACTCTAATTTATAGCTTATCATATAAACAGAAAGAGCTGGAAGCCATTGCACAACAGGGAAACTATGATGTGGTCGCCATCATGGAAACATGGCGGGATGACTCACACATCTAGGACTCAATGACAGTAATGATAAGGTTGAGTGCTTATGGGTAAGGATCGGGGAAAGGCCAATAAGGCAGATATACTGGTGGGAGTCTGTTATAGACCACCCAAACAGGATGAGGAGACAGACAAAGTACTCTACAAGCAGTTGGCTGAAGTCTCACAGTGTCTAGCCCTAGTTCTCATGGGAAACTTCAACTTACCAGATATCTGCTGGAAATACAACACAGCAGAGAGAAAGCAGTCTCAGAGGTTCCTGAAGCGTGTGTGGGATAAATTCCTGACACAGCTGGTAAGTGAGCCAGCCAGGGGAGGTGCCCCACTGGACCTGTTGTTTATGAACACAGAAGGCCTGGTGGGTGATGTGGTGGTCAGAGGCTGTCTTGGGCACAGCAACCATGACATGATAGAGTTTTCGATTCTTGGAGAAGTAAGGAAGAGGGTCAACAAAACCAGTACCCTGGACTTCAGAAGGGCAGACTTTTTGGGTGGTTAAGGAGTCTGGTTAACAGAGTCCCTTGGGAAGCAGTCCTGAAGGGCAAAGGAGTCCAGGAAGGCTGGATGTTATTAAAGAAGGAAGTCTCAAAGGCGCAGGAGCAGGCCGTCCCCATGTGCCGTAAGTCGAGCAGGCGGGGGAGAAGACTGGCTCGGCTGAATAGGGAGTTTGGCTGGAACTCAAGAAAAAAAGGAGCACTTACCGCCTTGGGAAGAAGGGGCAGGTGACTCAGGAGGACTACAAGGATGTTGTGAGGTTATGCAGGGAAAAGATTAGAAAGGCAAAGGCCCAGCTGGAACTTAAACTGGCCACCACCATTAAAGATAACAAAAACATGTTTTTATAAATACATCAGTGACAAAAGGAGGGCCAGGGAGAATCTCCCTCCTTTGTTGGATGTGGAAAGTAACCTTGCCAGGAAAGATGATGATAAGGCTGAGGTACTTAATGCTTTTTTTGCCTCAGTCTTTAATAGTCAGACTGGTCATCCTCAGGGTTGTCAGGCCTCTGTGCTGGGAGATGGAGATAGTATGCAGAATGAAGTCCCACTTGTTGAAGAGGTGGCAGTCACTGACCTGCTCCTTCACTTCGATGTTCACAAGTCCATGGGGTTGGTTGGGATCCACCCGAGGATACTGAGGGAGCTGGCAGAGGAGCTCGCCGAGCAACTGTCCATCATTTTTCAGCAGTCCTGGTCAACCAGGGAGGTCCCAGATGACTAGAAACTAGAGAATGTGACACCACTCTACGAGAAGGGTTGAAAGGAGGATCCAGGGAGCTACAGGCTTCTCAGCCTGACCACAGTGCCAGGAAAGGTCATGGAGCAGATAATCTTGAGTGTCATTATGCAGCATGTGTGAGACACTCAGGAGATCGAGCTCAGCCAGCATGGGTTTATGAAAGTAAGGTCCTGCCTCACTAACCTGGTCTCCTTCTATGATAAGGTGACCTGCTTAGCAGATGAGGGAAAGGCTGTAGACATTGTCTACTTGGACTTTAGTAAGGCCTTTGACACTGCCTCCCACAGCATTCTCCTGGAGAAGATGGCTGCTCACGGCTTGGACAAGTGCACTCTGCACTAGGTTAAAAACTGGCTGGACAGCTGAGCCCAGAGAGTGATGGTGAATGGAGTCTGGATGAGGGGATTGAGTGCACCCTCGGTAAGTTTGCAGAGGGCACCAAGCTGGGTGGAAGTGTCGATCTGCTGGAGGGAAGGAAGGCCTTACAGAAGGACCTGGACAGGCTGGATCATTGGGCCAGGGCCAACGGTATGAGATTCAACAAGGCCAAGTGCTAGGTCACAACAACCCCATGCAACGGTACAGGCTTGAGGAGGAGTGGCTGGAAAGCTGCCTGGAGGAGAAGGACCTGGGGGTGTTGGTTGACAGCCGCCTGAACATGAGCCAGCAGTGTGCTCAGGTGACCAAGAAGGCCAATGGCATCCTGGTTTGTATCAGGAATAGTGTGGCCAGCAGGACCAGGGAGGTGATCGTGCCCCTGTCCTCGGCACTGGTGAGGCCGCACCTCGAGTACTGTGTTCAGGTTTGGGACCCTCACTACAAGAAGGACATCGAGGTGCTGGAACGTGTCCAAAGAAGGGCAACAAAGCTGGTGAAGGGTCTGGAGAGCAAGTCATATGAGGAGTGGCTGAGGGAGCTGGGGTTGTTCAGCCTGGAGGAGAGGAGGCTGAGGGGAGATCTTATCGCTCTCTACAACTACCTGAAAGGAGGTTGTAGCAAGGCAGGGGTCGGTCTCTTCTTCCTAGTAACAAGCGATAGGACGAGAGGAAATGGCCTTAAGCTGTGCCAGGGGAAGTTTAGGTTGGCTATTAGGAAAAACATCTTCACTGTTGTCAGGCATTGGAACAGGCTGCCCAGGGAGGTGGTGGAGTCTCCATCCCTGGAAGTATTTAAAAGAAGGGTAGATATGGTGCTTGAGGATATGGTTCAGTGGTGGACTTGGCAGTGATAGGTTAGTGGTTGGACTCGATGATCTTAAGAGTCTTTTCCAATCTTAATGATTCTATGATTCTATGATACCACATCAAATGATGGTTATCACTTATAAACAGTCCCATCAAATTGATAAAAAGTATTCAGTTGTGTCCAGAGTAGAGGAATGTACCCATTATATTTGCAGGTTTATGTTTTAGGCTGCTAATACTTTATAAGTAATCCCACAAAAAATGTTCCTGTCTTCCAGAATAATTACTCTGTCTACGTTCACTTTCATTTTCACTGTTATTAATAAAAAAAAAACACAACAAAAAACCCAAACCCAAACTAAAAATTAGACAAAGGCTAACTAACTACATATGCCTACATAACTACTAAGCCAAATATATATGCCCCTTTATTTAAGGGCTATAAAGTTATAGATGAAGATTCTGAAATTTATTATTTGTGATCTTGGAAAACAGTTAAGATTTTGGAGACACTGATTAACTGACTGAAGGAACTGTGGATATAAATGTTATTTGCACCAATTAACTGAACATTGAGATATATTTAAACAAAGCAATAACGACAAAATATATCCCAGGAACGCTTTGAATCTCAAAGTTGCAACAGAAGAGTAATATTATGTTATAATAAAACTCTTTAAAGTTTCAATCGTGGAACTCAGTGTATGTTAAAATCACAACTGTCTCCTTTCTTAGTGAAAACCTTTCAAGTTAGCAGTCATTTGAGGTTTTTCTTTTCCTATCATTATCATCCTGTGAGGGTTTTCTGCCAATGCCTTTTCAGAAGTGAAAAGTATCTTAATTTTCATTCTTTATTTCTGAATGCATGGGTAACAAAACTGGGAATTTACCTCTGCCAACAAAGTATCCTGCAGTGTTCTCCCAAAGCTTACTCATATTTCTGCCACCACAGTTCTTCCACCATTTTCATACATTTTTCATTTTCCTTTCTTGTCAATACTAAAAAGTCAAAGATAACTCACAGCTACAGACTATCAGAAGTTACAGGTTGTTAAAAGATCTCCTAATAAAAACAGGATTTCAAAGGGACAGATTATATGTGTGAAAAATATGATAGACTGAAACTGTGTGTGGGATAAACTAGCAAAAAAACTTACCATAGGAAAGTAATATAGAATATCAGAGACATGCAAAGACATTACCATGTCTTCCAGAAGTCATATCGAATAATATGCCTTCTGATAATCAAAAAGAATAAAAACTTAAAATACTCTTTAATGCTAATTCTTTCATGTAAAATGCATTTCATTTCCTCTGAGAAAGAATTCGTCAACTACAGTAATGTTCTCTATAAAAAGTAGAAGCTACAGGGTTGATGGTTATGACTAGCAAAAGCTGAGAAATTGACATAGCTAAGACAGAATTTAGTAAAATTACTGTATGATAGACTGTTTGCTGGCTTAAAAGTCACCATTTCAGACCACTAAAGTGCTATGAGTGTAACAACTCAATTTATTTTACCGTTTTTTTGAATTCCTAGGTAATTACTACATATTAACCATTTAAGCATATATATAAGACTAGCTTCTGTGTTACAGAAATATTCATTTTTATATTTAAATGCTTCCACATATTGCATGTTCCGAGACACAACATTTGATAAATACTGTGCTTGAAAATGTGAAAAGATGACAGGCAAGCCACTGACAGGTGGACACTGACATTTCTATGATTCTCATAAATGCGGTTTCTAGTAAGACCATGGGTTTGGGATTCAGCATACTGACTAGAAGCTTAGGATGACTAGGTTCACATATACTACATGTCTACATACTGTCAAATAAATTCCACCTTATCTCTTTGGAGAACAAATATTGGCATAAGAAAACTGAATTTTACTGCTCCCTTTCATTAAGCTCGCTAAGATTGTGTATTCTTTTATTCATTGACCTTTATTCACCAACTCCATACAAATACACATGTAACCAGTAAGCAGCTATTTTTTAATCTCATTTGCCTTTTTTTTTTTTAAATATACTGCACACTCGTTTTGTTACAGTAATTATACAAATATTTTTTTAAAGGGCTTGTCAGCTTACTAGAATTTAAGTGGAAATGTTCTACAAAGTCAATTTAAAAGTGTTTCAGTCATGAGAGAACTCCTGAAACACAACCGTGTAAAAGTATAAAGCATGTAACTGCAAAGAGTTTTAATTGATAGGTCAACATGGCAATGCAAGCTATTACTGCTCCATTGGAGTGCTCATAAATTACACTACAAAATAAACCCTAGTTTGCTCCAAATCATTATTCCATTCAGTTAGTCATCAGTGCACATATTATGTTCTACTTGTGGCCTGACTACAGATTCTCCATGTGCTGAACACTCAGGCCATCCTGACGCCATGTCAGGATGCAGTCAGACCCTGCAAAGTACATGTGTCCAGAAGAAAGGCTAAATGAGGGAGGCCACTTGTCCCCATTTTACTTCCAAAGCAGTAACTAAGCAGTCTGTCCACGAGCCACACAGCACTTTCCCACCAAAGTGGGCATCCTGTAGACTTGGACCCTCCTCTAAAAGAAGAGGTACTTTTTAAACTGTTAGTGCCTCAACAATTATGTCAGATTAGGCAATTTCATCAACTGCATAAAAACTGAAAGCTTCCTCTAGGATGAAAAGTCATACATTATGTATTTGAAAAGTATTAAACACTGTGGTTTGCATTATCGGATGAAAGCATCTTGGGGTAATCACAAATAATTGAGTGACACAAGTGTTTGATGTCTCCACTTAAAAAGTATACTGTTGCTATGCAAGTGGAAAATCACAGCAAGTTTGCAGATGCACATTTTCTTAGCTGCAGAGAATACAAATTTCAAACTCTCCAGGATGAAGACATGAAGAAATGAAGACATGACTTTAAATGAAGGAATGGTCTTCTTTTTCATAACCACAACTACCTAAAGATGGGGAGAGTTGTTTGGTTTTACAATCTTATTTTTTACATGGGATGACTGACCAGATTTCTCTCATAAAGCAGAGCTGGAAAAAACAGATAAGAAACAAAATTTAAAAGCCTGAATATCATAAAAGATTTCCAGGAGCTCAGAAACACTAACAAAAGTGCCATATAAAGGTAAAACAATAAGAAGGCAAAACTGGTGATAACCCACACCCCACACTCAGTTTTATACATTTCTATTACAAATAGCTATTTTATTTTTCAAAACATATAATATAAAATTAAAATCACTCTGTTTTCTAAGTGCTTAAGAATGTAGATTTACCCAATTAGATTAGAAGTGTGATCCATGTAGTCAAATATCCTGGCTTAGAGAGTGACCAAAGCGATGGGAAGATATAAAAGATAGCTAGTAACAGGAAAATCTACTCTCATTAAGTTCTTACCTTCATAATTAATCATTGCAGACTGTATTAAACCCTTAAGTATTATATTTTACCCCCTGACAAAATTGTTTCAAGCATTAGCAAATGTCACCATACGTTCTTGCTATCTTTATAATCTAATTCCTTTTGAATATTGTTAGGTTCTTGGTCTCTGACAGATCTGTGTGTAGGCTTATCTTGTATCTGCAGCATTGTTAGTTGTTTTGAAACCTATGTCCACAGTTTTGTGGGTGCATAAAAGACCATGGTGATGGGTATTGGCACTCAGAGTTTAGCCTCTCACTCCTCTGCTTTCAGGTGATATATATTTTGTATATATACGTAACTGTTTGGGAATGTAGGTGTATAACTGCTTGTGACCGTCAGGCAGAGTTGTGGGCCAAGAATTAGCTGCCTTGGCTGTCAGTATATCTGGGGAGGACTGCACTGAATTCTGCACAGAACAACCAATAAAAAAGACTATTGTCATATTTTTTAATGTCACTAAGAGATTCAAGGACAACAATAATTTCAGTGGAGATATCTTGAGATATCCTTTGTCTCCTGGGAAAGGAGTTGTACATTCTATGTTAGTCATCAGTTTCCATTTACAAGTGATTGTAGCTGAAGGCTGTGTTTCCCCTAAGGCTACCGTAGAATGTTGTGTACAGCACTGCCACGAAGAAGGGTGTAAGATAGTGAAGTTAAATCAATTATATATTTTTCTCCTCTGGTTTGGCAAATATGCCATCACTTAAAAATTGGTTGGGATAGAACCAAATGCATTTATTTTGGTTTTGCTCATAGAAAAACCAAAGTCAATACTGTACACCATTTTTCATTAATGAATATTTTGTTTATCATGGAATCATATATTCTCTTTTCAGGCCCTTGAAAGAAAGGCAAATTAAATCAAATAGAGATATCAGAGACAGAACAGATGGTGGCATCCTTTTACCTCATAACTGTTGTTAGATATTGTTTTACCTCATAACTGCTCTTGAGAATGGAGGGATTTCGTCTTATATTTTCCAGAACAGTAGCATCATAACCCTGTTACTGAGCATCCTGGAATTATATTTTGCCATACCTTCAAATGGAACTTTTCTATATGAATGAACAATTAAGGATTCACTGAAACTAGAACCCCAGCCTTCTCTTCCTAATTTATTGCTTGCTAGTAGGTTCCTTGGCACAATTAGTTCCTTTACAGAGTATCGTTCTCAGAGGTAATTCTCAGGAGTAGTTCAGGAATAAAATCAACAACCATTTCCAAAGGCAGTACAGGCAAAGCTTTGACAAATATGCCCCTCTCCATTTTATACAATTACTATTCCAGCAGTAAATTAATTCACAAATTCTACATGCTTTTATAGTAAAGCAGCTATACTACAGGATGATATTTCTGTTACAAAAAGTTATCCCATATGATGTATGCCATCAAATTTTTTCAGTCACTTTGAACTGGAAAAAAAAAAATTACCAAAAAAGCAACAGTTATGTGTCAGGTTCACAGATGCACGACATGGGACTCAGAAGATATATATTTTTAAGTGCCCTGCTCTATGGATGTAGCCATTTTTGTTGTATTGGGTTTGCACGGCAAGGTTTTGGTAGCAGGCGTCCTACAGAGGTGCCTTCTGCGAGGAGCTGCTAGAAGCTTCCCCAACATCTGATAAAGCCAATGCCAGACGGCTCCAAGATGGACCCGCCACTGACCAAGGCTGAGCCCATCAGCAACGAAGGTAGTGCCTCTGGGATAACATATTTAAGAAGGGAAAAAAAACCCTGCAGCACAACAGCAGGGAGAAAGGGGTGAGAATATGTAAGGGAAACAACTATGTAGACACCAAGGTCAGTGAAGGAGGGGGAGGAGGTGCTCCAGGTGCTGGAGCAAAGATTTCCTGTAGCCTGTGTTGAAGACCATGGTGAGGCAGGCTGTCCCCCTGCAGCCCGTGGAGGTTAACAGTGTATCAGATATCCTCCTGCAGCCTGAGAGGACTCCACATCAGAACAGGTGGATGCACTTGAAGAAGGCTGTGACCCTGTGGGAAGCCCGTGCTGGAGCAGGTTTGCTGGCAGGACTTGTGACCCCATGGGGAATAGCATATATACTCAAGAAAGGACACAAACTGATGTTTTCTGCTATTTCCCTCACACTCCTTGGCACAACTGGAAAGAAGAGGAAGCTTATGTGGGATCTACAGAATCTGTGTCCCAGAATGCCAAAATTGAGCTTGCACAAAAACTTCAATTATGAAAACACCACATCTACAGAGTGTTTTCTTTTGTATCTTTGTCAACTTGCATAGATTTTATTCTGAGGAAAATGGAAATTCATTTACTATAAAAATTAACTGACAGCAGAAATAGGAAAATAAGACAAAGTATCTGACATTTCGTCAAATAATCCAGTACAACAGATGTGGCTCTTTCCCTCCTGTACTATATGAAATAGTACATAACCAAAAGGAACTCCACACTTCTTACTAATAAATTAAATCTTTTTTCAGTTGATGTGCTGACATGTTCCACTGGACTTCATAGTACCAAACCAATTACAATATCTTGTTGAATCTCCAGAAGTGTATATTTGAATTTGGCCCTGAAGCAGTCAGGCAGTTGGATTGGCATAGGTCCCTACCAACTGAAATTTTTCTATTCCATTCTATTCCATTCTATTCTATTCTATTCTATTCTATTCTATTCTATTCTATTCTATTCTATTCTATTCTATTCTATTCTATTCTATTCTATTCTATTCCGTTCCACTCCATTTTTCATTCCATTCCATGCCAGCTCTTGATGTACAACACTCATGATGACCATGTAGTAACAGCTGGTTGGATCACGGAATCAAATGTAGCTGTAAGTAATGTTTGCTATATAACTCCCCTGCATGTCTTGGGTATGCAACTATGTCTTCAAACACATGGATTAACCCACTCTTGAACTTGAGAAAGTGGTTTAAATCCACACAGGCACTCTAATTAGACTGAAATTTGAAAGTAGAACTTCAGGCCTGGACTTGTAGGAATACTGGTAACAGAGATGAAGACGCCTGACCTGGCACTCTTTCATGCTGTGAAAAATAATCAGGATCTATGTACAAAGCAGAAATGTTTTCTGTACAGTAATCATGTGAAAGTCTGTCCAAATGGTAAATTTTCAGGACAATGACTCCACCAGATGTCCAACCCACCTTATTCATTGTTAAAAGTGACCCAAAAATAATTTTCTATGATATTATTAAATATTCCCACATGTAATTTTCCATCTACTGACAGCTCGTTTCTCCTCATCTGCATATTAAAAACAGAACAAAGAACTTAAAAGGTAAGCCATTACTAAAACTTTCTTCATATGCACAGTGCTAGATGTCTCATGACAATCTTTAGCTAGTCATTCATTCTCACTACACATAAAAAAATTCACGAAGGTTGTTCAGTGAAAACAGAAACTTGTTGCCTCCATAATCTTTCCAGAACATCTACTGCGTGTTTTGTTTCTTCTCAGAGTTGTTCAGTAACCTTAGAGGACAACTGAATATAAATAACAAAGACAAGGAAGCATGTCTTTTGTGCGTATTGAGTCAAAAGATAAACACAGCATTAAGGGGCTGGACTTTGCATGAACTGTATATATCTACTAGATACAAAATTGTCAGGTTTAGGAAATCAAGTGCTACTTGGCTGGATTTACAGGAGAATATCTTGGGCATATTCAAATTTTAGACTTCTAGCCTTTCCAAATCACCAGCTCCTTTTCTTAAGCTTCTCTCCAGCCTGCTCTCCAGAACTGCTCCCTAAACACAACCAACCCCGTTTGTTAAAACATTTTCTCATCATTTGTTCTGCATCTGTGAAATAACTGTATCTCCTAGTAGATAGCTGTTTATTCATCTGAAATAAGCAGACATGATCTCTGAAACTGCAAACAGGTGGATTTTTAATAGGCTGCAACAGGGAGTGACTTATGTAAGTGAAAAAACAGGACAAGACCCGTCTTTGAAAATTACATGTACTGCAGATCCCTTAATGTTCTTTGACAAATCTAGCTACTTTAAGCTTTTAGGAAGCAACAGAGGCTTTTCTTTTCTTTTTCTCTTTCTTTTTTAACACAGATATCACTCACACACTTTAATTAGATTGTGAGCAAAATGTAGTCATCCTCTGAATAAGAAAATGTACACTTAAACCTCCAGGGAAAGAGCATGTGATTCTTCAAAATAAGTGAAAGAGGCCTTGGTTAAGGAAAATAAAAGAGAGAGAGAGATATGAAATGTGAATATACTGAAAATGGGATTTCAATGAGCAGTCAATAAGGCATGGAATGTGGGACCTCAGTGAAATATCCTTCACCCAAGTGGATGGCTTTGTAGGAAGAAGAAACTATTGTTCACCAGACCTAAAAAGAACAGAAAAAAAAAAAGAAAAATGCAGAGAAAATAAGCACACTGCTGCTCTGAAACACATCTCTGCTGGCTAACATGACAGGTTAGATCTAAGTTACTTGTTTATACTCTGTCATTTCAAACAGCACGGTAGTGCTAACTGCAGTAAAAATAGGTCTTGGCATTGACTCTGAGGCATTACATGTGTTGAAGAGGTGCCCATGGTTTCATTTTGCAGCCATAGGGGTCTAGTCTTTTGTCAATGTGTGTGCACAACTTCTTTAACATTAAGAGGAATATCTGTGTTCATCCACGGGCAAAGAGGCCCAAAGAGCTTGGCTTAGTATTCAGATAACACAGTTAAAATCAGGCTAAATCCTTCTCATTCTGTAGATAAAAAGTCTAGCATAATTTTACAAAAGCTTTCATTTCAGTCATGTATAGGAGATACAAATTATTAATTAAGATTATAGTCAGTGTTCCACAAGGTAGAAGTACATTCTGTAACATGAAACAAACAGCACTTAAAACTCTCTTTGTTACAATTAAAATAATCTATGCAGAGTACATCTTCAATAGATCTTGAAATACAAAGACCTTTTCGAAGCAGACAGGTACAGAAACCACATTAACTTATGTCATAGAGAAGAGGCCTGTTCAACTACAATTTTGGCATTTCCTTGTATATTTTGGTGTCCTTGAGAGAAAATGGATATAGTCAAATGCTAAAACACTTGGCTGTGATACTAAAATCACAAAATCACTGAATGGTAGGGGTTGGAAGGGACCTCTGGAGATCATCATGCCCAACCGCCCTGATTGAGCAGGCACACCCAGAGCAGGGGGCACAGGAACGTGTCCAGGCGGGTTTTGAATGTCTCCAGGGAAGGAGACTCCACAGCCTCCCTGGGCAGCCTGTGCCACTGCTCTGGCACCCTCACAGGAAAGAAGTTTTTTCCCATACTAAAGTGGAACTTCTATGTTCCAACTTATGCCCGTTGCCCCTTGTCCTGTCATTGGGCACTATTGAAAAGAGTCCAGCTTCATCCTCTTGACAACTGCCCTGCAGATATTTATAAGTATTGATAAGAACCCTGCTCAGTCTTCTCTTCTCCAGGCTGAACAAACCCAGTTCTCTCAGCCTTTCCTCATAAGGGAAATGCTCCGGTCCCCTGATCATCTTCGTAGCTCTCCGCTGGACTTGCTCAAGCAGTTCCTTGTCCTTCTGGAACTGGGGCGTCTAAAACTCGACACAGTACTCCAAATGTGGTCTCGCTAGGGCAGAGTAGAGGGGGAGGATAAGCTCAATAAGTGTCGACTTCCCCAATTATATTCTTGTATAACACAGAGACGCAAAATTCAAACTTACACAGATCCCTTTAGAAAGCTTCTAGAAGCTTGAAAAATAGATGGGATACAGAGGAAGGATTGAAGGAAGAGTTAACAGCAGTTGGGGCAGTGACACCAAAGTTTTCTTGACAGCATTGGCAAAACTCCCACTCACTTGAACTGGACTGTGGCTTCACCTGAATCTTTCAGAAATGGAACACTAAACAAATGAAATAAAACTTGGATAGATTTGAGAATGTTGGATGTAGTCAGATGGAAAGAAAGTATGAAAACACTTTGTATACAGAAGTCAGAACAAAATTTTGCTAAATTTAAGAGTGAAAGTAACAAACACCAATAACAAAAAGCCCAAGTCAATATCAGTGAGGGAGAGGAGAAAAAGACACAGGGATAAGTGCAGGGTCTAAGTACTAAGTCACACAGAATAGAAATAGGGTTTTGGATATCATGGAAGAAAAGTGGCACTGGCTGGGATGACTGTTCTATCTTGGACAAATTATAAAGTAAGCAAACAGAGAAACAGGAGAGGAGGATATCAACAGTAGCAAAGATGAAGGTTGATAAGGACAAAGGTTATGGCTTTGGTGGTGGTTGGAAACAAAAGAAATTACAAGCCTCATTGGCAAAGCAAACAGTACGGAGGGAAGAGCAGAGACATTTCCAACTTGGAAATCTGGCAGTCTTGATGGAGTTACGTGATCTTTGTAGGCCAATAAAATTTTATGCAGTGTGATGGCTCAAAGGGATAAAAGGTGATGTGTTCTGGAGGAAGCTGCTTCAGACAGTACCATAATTTGCATTGTATGTGTAGGACTTATTCTAAAGCATCCTTTCAGTAGATCAGCTCTTAAGGAAAACATATGGTGCAAACAATTCCCTTACAGAGACTATTTCAAAAGCAGTTTTGGGCTTTGGGACCAATTTCTGTATCATGCCACATTGGTTTGCCTGTGTCTTTTTGATGACTAGATTAGGAGATAGATGCTTTGCCTGCTGTGAGCTCTTCTGCTATACCTCACTCAATTACAAGTGCTAGCTTACTAGAAAAGGCATTTGCAAAATGTCATGTGCTCCTCAGCTTCAGAGCTAAAAATCTTGTCCTATATTTGCTATTGAGCACTGTCTTTTAAGTAGTTTCCCGCTTCTCTTCTAATCGTCTGACCTTGTTGTTTTGTAATCGGGAAATGTTGTGCAGTACATTTTTGAATGGCATTCACAATACCTGTGAATACCTGCTGTTTTTCCATCTGAGTTCAGTGGAGTTAAAAAAAGGACAATCAAGTCCTGTGCCTTTCTTCCCTTTATTGTTCAGCTATTCTTACTGTACTGTGGTAAAGAGGAGAACGTTTTCTGTAAAAGAAAAAACCAGATTTATGTGGTGCTGTGTCATCAGTTCTATCAATGAGCCTGGTAACATCACATTAATCTCATCCATACATTTCAAAATATCAGGCGAACATGACCTTGATAATCACCATGAAAACAACCATTTGATCATTCTACTAGGGTCCTGTTTCTGGTAAACTGACTGATTATGAAATCACTCTCAAGTCTAGAAAGCAGCATTTCAGGAAGAGAAAAATTCAAACTGCTTGTAAATACTGAACATTCATGTCTAAATTTAAGAGGATATTTCATAATTAATTGTTTTTTAGCTGGATTACTAGACAAAAAAGATAACATTTTGCTACTGTTAAATTCTGCCCCTCCTAGCTTAGCTCATATTGATCTCTCAATTGTCATTTTATCCCTTGTTAAGAAGATTCACTGTAAACTGAAGAAAAAACAGTCATTCAAAAAAATAGATGTATATGACCAATTGAAGTCTTTGTTTTGTAGAACGTGATCATATATGATTGAAATCACTCTTTTTGCTGGGTCTTTTAAACTAATTATTCTGGTTTCACACAAGAAGCAGCTTACAGTAATGTGAAATTGTACACAAATGCTTACATACATATTCAGTGTTAAGTCTAATTAAAGATTTATTCCCATAACAGATTAGTTTTGCTTTTTAAGAGTAAGCATAAAGCTAGCTAGTCTGTCTGAAATCAAACTTCCATCATTTTCTGGTTCCTGCTATTTCTGTCTTTACAAGATATGAATTTAACATTCACTGTCCCCTACATTAAATTTTAGACTTTTATTGTATTTATCAAATCTGTTACGAATTTTACTGGGCTTATATGTAATTAAATTTCTGACCTGGACCTTGGATTTTTATTGGATGTCCAACTCATTGACATATTCTCAGCTACACAAGCTATGACAATTCTTAAACAACAGAATGGTCACAAGGTGCTGAAACACACATCAACTTACTATGCTTCACATAACTAACACTTCAGTTGAGTCACCATAATTGCCTTTTAAATTGTTACTTGTCTAAAGGAAATACAGGATAATGTGGCTTTGATTAGGTACTGATCACAAATCAAGTTTCAGATGTGATATGAGTTTGTACATGTGTTGTTATTAAGGCTCACCCTATGCATGGCAATTCACCAGTCCACAGCATTTTATCATATTTGCAAGATCAAAATCTTGAGAGTGTTATGAAACCTATGCAAACCTGGAATTAGTGTAGTAGGAGGTAAGAAAGATGAGAAGCTGAATATCTACTCAAATCTAAGCTAAATGCCATTTTAATTTTTCTTCTGTATTTCATACGTGTGCTTACTTGAGCTCCGTAAGGTAAAAGCACTGTTAAAGCTACAACAAAGGCTATTTTTGTACTGCTTCCAACCTGACAGGAGTTAGCAAGTACAAGAACTCTCACAAGACCATCCCAAAGAGTTCTAACCCATTTTTTAAAGTGTGTTCTAGTCAAAGATTTTCTATTTTTCTTAACAGGAGTGAAAGCGTAAAATTAACTTTCTATTACCGATAGATACATTTTTCCCAGTATGTGGGCTTAACATATCATTCTTAACTGACAAAAAAATTCCCTCTCCCTGCATATTTACCTTAATTATGTTAATTAATTATTAATCCATTATAATAACAATTAATTATATTAATTAATACATTAATTATATATGTAATTACAACCTTATATCACAACACAAACACCCAGACTGATATGAAGAATGAACAGCTGGATCCCATTGGGATTCAGATAGGTGTAAAACAGGGTGATCCAATGTCCCCGGTATTATTTAACTTATCTATGGACACCCTGCTGTATAAATTGGAGGAAGAAAGAAGCGGTTCCAACATTATTTGAAGAATATAACAACTATGGCTTTCACAGACAACTTGGTTCTGTTAAGCAAATTGTGGGAGGGGATACAGAAAAATATTGAAATATTGGAGGTCTGTGATCTTACTGGCCTCAAGACACAAGGGGAGAAGTGCCACGGCTTTTACATCCAGCTGACAAAAGATTCCTATACCATTACTCTCCTACATGGACGATTAATGGCAACTCCCTCAATGAGATTGAATCCAGAAGTTCTGAAAGGTACCTGGGCTTATATGGACAGGAATATTAAAACCAGAACTACTAGAGAAAGTGAAGGATTGGTTACAATGGATTGGGAAGGCTGCACTAAAGCCATTTCAGAAGGTTGATGTCTTGAAAGGATGTGTTATCCTGCGATTGATCTACCTGGCAGACCAAGCTGATGTGAAAGCCACATACCTAGAAACTCTTGAACTGGCAATTCAAGTGGCCATCAAGGAGTGGTTACATCTTCCAGTAAGTATGTGTGATGCCCTCATATATTCCAGCACCCAGGATGGAGGCTTAGGTATTACCATGCTCTTGGGACTGATTCCCAGTGTACAGGATTGTACAGTCTTCGGATGAGATGATAAGAGCAATGGTTCAGCAGGAGGGAATTGAGAAAGAATTTGAAAAATTGAAGAATGCAGCAGGAGGGGACAAGCTAAACACTCCATCCATCTGGGATCCAAGAGTGGTTATGGTGGTATCTGAGGAGCTTGGTGGTGAGGAACCTGCCTCAGAATGGGATATACCCACTCCAAAAGTAATCTTTCTGAGACACTGTAACTCGAGGAAACAGGAATTTGAGAATTGGACCAAGTTGGTGGAATTTCCAACTTTGAGAAGGGTAAGATCAATAGCACCTGCTTAGAGTTTTATAGGGGCATTCCCCACAGAAAGCTCATCACTGCATTACAGCTAAGAGCCAATATCTACCCAACAAGAGTGTTTCTAGTAAGGGGGAGACAGGAGAGTCAAATTAAGTCATCAGCTTTGTCAGGGCAAGAGTGAGTCCTGTGAGCACATTATTGGACACTGCCCAGCAGTACAGGAGGCTAGGATCAAAAGGCACAGTCACTTACGTGAAATGTTGGTAGAGAAGGCTAAAGAGAAGGACTGGATAATATTCCAAGAGCCACTACCAAAAGATGAACGGAATGAACCTCATATAAATACGAGGTTTTCATTCACAGAATGAATAAACATAAACCTTGAGTAACCGTTATATAAACCAGACCTGGTATTCATTAAAGGAGACCAAGCCCTGATTGTCAACATCACAGTCAGATATGAGAGTAAATCAACATCTTTGGCAGATGCAGCAGTGGAAAAATTTAAGAAATATCAACACCTAGAAGACCAAGTACGGGAACTGGCAAATGCAAATATTATTAAATTTATGTGATTTCCATTAGGTGCACACAGTAAAAGGTATCAAGGCAACTATGAACTGTTGAGAGAACTAGGACATTCTAGTTCCCAATAGGAGAGGTTAATTCATTGTTTATCGAATCAAGCATTGTTCTCCTCAGTGGACATTACATATATGTTCATTAGTCAAGTAAGAACTATTGTAAGATTTTAATGTGTTAATGTATTGTAAATGTGTTATCTAATGATTTGTAAATAAATTGACTTTTCTATCTGTCCAAGGTGGGAGCCAAACCCCCCTGGAAAAGCTGACAGAGACAAAAGTTTGGATAAGAGGGCGATAGCATGTAGGGATGAATCATAGAATCATAGAATGTATTGGTCTGGAAGGGACCTTTAGAGGTCACCTAGTGAGCAGGGACATCTTCAACTAGACCATTGCTCAGAGCCCTGTCCAACCTGACCTTGAATGTTCCTAGGGATGGGGCATCTACCACCTTTCTGTGCAACCTGTTCCAGTGTTTCACCGCCCTCATTGTAAAAAATTTGTTTCTTATAGCTAATCTGAATATACCCTCCTTTAGTTTAAAACCATTAACCCTTGTCCTGTCACAACAGGCCTTGCTAAAGAGATTGCCCCCGTCCTTCCTATAGTCCCCCTTTAAGTACTGGAAGGTTGCAATAAGGTCTCCCTGCAGCCTTGTCTTCTCCTGGCTGAGAAGAACTGATGAACTGGGACTCGGAATCATGACTTGTCACCTATCCTGCCAAAGACAGAAAACAGCGGCCTTTACCAAGGTGATAGGCCAGCTATTCTTAATCCAGAAAAGGAACATGTATAATTTTATATATGTTTGATATATAACTGAAAAAATAAATCCCTCTCCCTGTATATTTACAAACATACTCAATTCCATTTTTCAGTAAGTAATATATTTTCTTGAAGATATTTTCTAAACAGTTTGTGCTTTTACTTGTTTTGCTTATCCAAATTAAATTAGTTATTCCAATGCCCTGGGAACCTAAGAATTTATAAAGTGCAAGTCAATTCATTGTTTTGAAGTGATGATTGAAAGAAATGGAGTCTTGTCAGGCCACAGGGCAGTACTGGAGCTACTCACTGAAAGATTCATTGGTCAGTAATACATCAGACTTCTCTGGTCTCAATCTGAGACCAGATTTCAGTCTGAAATGAGTTTGTAGGCACATATAATTCTGTGAGGATGAGTTTTTTATTAGGCACCCGAGTCCAAAAATTGCTATGTATCCCTTAGTTTTGACTGTAGAATAATGGACTGTATTGAATACAAAACAAGATGCAGGAGCTGTATTTGTCTCAATCATTTTTTTTTAATCAGGTCCCACAATGCAACATTTTATGTGTATCCCTTGAATCCCCAAATCTATTCTTCTTGCATACATAGAGGCTTGCAATTGGTCAAAAGAAATATGCTTGCTTTTAATGAACTGTTAAACTGTCTGTGGTCCTCTTCAGATGCAATGTGGCTGGGCACCAGTTGTCAGTGTCTGACAATCAGCGCATGAAGCAGCTGAGAGCATGATTAAACTGTAAGATGTATTATCTGCTTTTTCTTTTTATTCAAAACCATCAGTGACTTCGATGCTGTCCTGTGCATAATGATGACATAGAGGTCTCCATCTCATGGTTACACTTGTAGATGAAACACAACTGTGGCAGTTCATAGCATCTTAATACGAGAAAGCAATCTCTTTCTTACTGTGCAAAGATCATCTAGTAAAACTGGAAGGATCTCTCTGTAACTGCACTTGTTGGAGACAATAAGATTTTTGTCACTGAACGAATCACAGACAAAAAATCAACAATTTTGTGAGGTGAATCTGATTTCTCGAAATACAGTACATAAGGCATAAATTTTTTTCCAGACTATCTCTGTGAAACATTTGTGATCTTTCACAAACTGTTCTCTGTGATTACTAGTTATTCTTTTCTAAATTAGACAAAGACGACGGTTATTTAGCTATCTGCGCTTCACTAAATCGTTTCTACTTGTCAATTAGAACTAAGTACTTCTCACAGAATCCAGCAAGCAGCCAAAAAGGTTTATTAAAATTCTTTGGCAAGTGTTCATTCTTCATATACCTGTTACCAACTCCCTGACATTCCCCAGGATGGAGTAGGAAGCAGATTACAGGCAAATTTAATTTTTCTGGCAGCTCTTTCCTGTCTTTGGGAAAAAAGCTATCATTCATCATAGGGCCAGAAGCAAACATGTCAGACAAGCTAAACACTGGTGTTTTCCATTATGTGACAGGTGCACATCTCTTCAATGTACACAACTAGGTACGCCAGCTCAATGCTCATACTGGAGCAGGTATGCAACCATGCAGAAAAGAACACAGTATACAACCTTCAGGTACACATGAGCATCTCACTGAACTGAAAAATATGGCTTTATATTTTATTAAATAATCCACTTCATTCATAGAGAGGCTGGCATTTTCTCTCTTCTTGATACCTTCTAATAACCTTGTACATAATTTAAATGCTAGTGACTTAATTAATATTAAAGTAAACAGAGACATTAAATTACAAACTAAAGACTCTAGACATATCTTAAAACAATAAAGTTGAGTCTTTAAAATTACTTATGCATTAGCTTTGCGCAAAGTCCTTCATTCAGCAAGAACACTTGATGAAACTTAGGTACGCACTATGCTTAATAACAAAAAATTGAAACAGGAGCTAGAATTTTAAAAAGTAGCTGCATTCATCCCTCCACATGATTTTGTTGTGTGGGTAGCACAGTCTGAAAGAAACCTTCCCCATAGTTTTCATACACTTTTAGCAGGCAGGTCACAACTGCATGTTATGAGCCAGCAGAAGCAGAGGGACATTTTTCTTCAGTTCAAGGGGGGTTTCAGCAAACCTTTGCAGATATATTTCACCTCAAAACAACTTGAAATGACTTGGGAGCTTTGCATCTTTTTCCTCTAATCATTCACTTCTGGAACAAAGCAGCTAAATAAGGGAGCAGATGACTACCCCGCAAAGAATGCTATGACCTTAAATTATCAAAATGAGCCTGAATAGCATCTAAGTGAACAGAGCTCAGGATATCTTCCTGCATAAGAGATTGACTTGGCTGACTACAGTAATCCCTTCTGATTTCTTAGTTAATCTAATGCAGTTTAGATAATTACACTATCGCACAGTTTAATTTCTAAGAAAGTCGGTACTCATCCTAAAAGTGGTCAGAAATATTTTGATAAATGTTTCTTTAAATGCAAGTCTGGGGGTGCAGTTAACAGTCAATTCAGACATTTTCCACTTTAAGATAGTGGGAACAGTTTAAAAGTTGTGAAATTATCCTATTTCAATTTCAAAACTGCTCTGCTTCCAAAATTAATTTTAAACTCAAAACGACATAAAATGCTGAAAATGGAAAAAAAAAAGCTTTCTAAATGCCCACAATATTTTAAATGACCCAGCCCAACATTTTTGTCTCAGTTATTAACTAATAAACTTTTTCCATTATTTTCACTTGTGATTCTAGTGGGAACAGGGCAGCTTTCCTAAGAAACAACTTGTCAAATGGATTCCCACAAAGCGACTTTTGAAAGGAAAGAGGTTTACTATATTTAACTGGTTTCTCATTAGGAGTACTTTTTAAGGAGCAATTTATGCAGCCAAGCCAGAGAAGTATGACTACTCCTCTGTCCTCTTGCACCAGCTCACGGAAGGCTGGGTAGGGAAGAGAAGCTTTATAGGGCTGCTGCAGCCTTAATATTTTTTCAGCCAATGGGTGGACCCAGAAATGCCCATGACCTGCACTGCACTGAATATCTTCACCAGCTGGAAGGAAACATGCTGTCTCAAGGATAAGCAAGGAGCAAGGTGCTTCCCACACAGAGGGAAAGAGAGAAGAGGAAGATTGGGCAATAAATTTTAACTCAGTTGTACTCTTATTCACATCTGTTTTCCCCACTCTGCTTTTACAGCAGAACAACAAAGTCCTAATTTCTGATGAGGATTAGGTCACAACTCCTAGTGAATTATCAAATCTAGAAATAATTTACCTCGTGAAATACTTACATTTGGAAAAACATGAAATGATAAAACATTGCAAAAAGCTTCTCCTTTCTTAACATACACTTTCCAGTGAGGGGCAGGGATATTTCTATCAGACAATCTGGTGAATTTTATCTCATTTTCAATGTTGCAAAACATACAAAAATTCAATTACTGATAGTTTTGTTTTAATCCTGCAGGTCCTCCCATATTTTAAACATCCTTTAAAAATCAGCAATAACACAGGAATTGACTTTTTTAACAATGATAAGCTGTGGAAAGTATCACTTCATCAGACTTCTAATTTTGGATCTGTTAATAATAAATAATTAAAAACTGTTCCAAATATCCCTCAGATTAATCCTCATACTATGCACCATATTGGTACTAAAGAATCTGTTTCAAGCAAGCCGAAGATTTTTCATATAAAATGAAAGAAATACGAACAAGGTAGGTTGTCTTTCTTTACTTTTTCCTGTGATGTACTGCATGTACTACATGCAGAGCTAAATCTCTGAATATGATCAGATTTAGAAGAGAATGCTTTGAGGTGAAGAAATGTCTCAGTGCAGTCTGCTTCATCAACATGGTCTGAGGCTTCATTAAGATGCTTTATTTTCTTACAAGTCACAGGAACACATTTAGCCAAGAATTCACAACATAAACACACACACAAAAAAGATGATTTGTGTAAAATTTGTAGAAATGTGGGAGAAGTAAGGGGTCTCTACCTGAATCGTCACTAATAGGTTTTTTGGGGTTTTTTTTTTAAGCTAAAGAACATATTTTACTAGACTGATGGAACTACCTCTCCCTCCCACTAAGAACTGAGTAACTTCCTCTTGACAACTACAACAGTAGCTTACAAGTCAAAATATTATTGAGGTACTCTTGGAAGTGTTTCTAGCTTCTTTTACTAACAGCTGGATATACGCATAAAATCCACATCATCAGCAAATCCAGGATGAAAACAGATGGAATAGTAAGATCATAAGGATAATAATTTATGGGAAGATTTCTACCATACTATACAACTTGTTTTGCCTTAACTGCAGTTTTGAAAAGAGAGATACTTGTCAGGATAATTGGAAAATATGTTAAAATTTATCTGCCTTGTTAGATTACACCTCATAATTGCTTCTGATGGGAGGAGAAGGAAGAAATTCTTCAGCATTTTCTATGGTTCTCTTTCCTAGGCAGAAAGTGAAACCTCCATTCTTTCACAGTATGGGAAACAGGTATTCATCTTCTCATTCAAAACTGAGTATTTCCAGGTTAATATAATAAATGATGTCTTTATTATCTGTGAATGAACATGATTCCTCCACCTGTCAAAACCAGTAAAAGGAAGGAATTTTTTAAAGTTCAGTTTGTCTAATAGGGATGTACTTTAGACAGCCATCTATCCTCAGCTGGTTTTTGTGCAGTCTGCCACTGTAACTTAATTTTACCCAGAGCTTCACAGAACATCTGTTTTAATCACTAAGCTAATTTCGCTATTTTTTTCTGTGGCATTCCAGTCAGCATGACATTTTAGACATCTCTATTCCAGATGATTCCAGTACCTTCTGTGTTTTGCTATGTACACATGCATGACATAGATGAAGGCTATATTCATAGAATGTTTTCTCACAGAATTTCTTTCCTTTTCCTCACTGACATTTATGCAAGTGCTAGAAAATTTGTATTTTATGTCTTAGAGTTATAATTTTCATTCAGTTCAATGACGCGCTGGAATAATTTAATTATTTCTAGTGGGTTTCTTTCGTAAAGCAGCAGCTGTCAAAACAGGCTTGATCACGAATGGACAAAACCATGAATTAGACAAAAAAAAAATCACACAGGACTTAAAATCAATGCTCTTATTGTTCTCCGCAGAACATCTGTAGAAATTACAATCTAAAAATGGCATGTTTAATAGCACAGGGGTTTTATATTCTACTGCTTGAGATTAAGGACAAACAATAAACATGAATTTCCATAAAGGCCTCCAAGCTCGGGTTATGCAAAGATATTTTGGATTGGCATTTTAATATTTTGTTAATTGATCATGGAGATATATATTATTTTTAATTTCTTGAATATTTATAGTAGTTTTCTCAATTTTGTTTTAGTTTTAAACTTATACATAAACTGAGAGAATATATACGAGTAGAAACTGCATCTGCTCTAAAGGGCTGTTAAAAATGTTGCTAATGTCAAGACTATAAATTAACATACTCCCACTGAGTCTTCTCAAGTTACCTTAACTTTTACTGTGTTTTCTTTTATGGATGTATCACACCATGCAAATTCAGGCATTTAACTCACTGCGTTAACCAACTAGAGACCAAAGGTTCCTCACATGCATAGTGGAGAAAGATGAGTTTCCCATCCTGTGCTTCACAGCAAGAATATATGACTAAGATTCACAGTCTCTCTGCAGAAGTGTATTTATGCTTATTTACGTGGCCTTTATCATGCATATTTGAAGTTTGATGGACACCAATACTCAATTTATGCACTTGCACCAAATGTACAAGTTTATACTCCTCTAGTTTCTATACAGAATCTTTTAGCAAATTTACACTTTTGGGAATTAATCCCAAGGCCACTAAATGTAAAGGTAACCTTTCTGTGATGATCTATGTGTTTTGGCTATAGACACGTGGTTTATAATGAATGCTATGCTAAATTTTATTACTGCCAACATTTCAAAAAAGGACCCATTGTTTTTAAATAGTACTTTAAGTTCCCCAGGTTATTGCTCTGTTCTCTCTGAACAAACTGAATTCATAAAAAAAAAAATAATTCCAGGATTCTAAAATCAGCTGCAAAGTGAGTAAGCACCTAACAGAAGTCTAAGTTTATCTTCTCTTTCATTTCTTTCATTTTATTCATCCTCAAAAAGATCATAATACCACATTTCACATAAGATACTCTATAAAGGATTAGTTTGTTTTAAAAATGTTTCTTTTGGCGTTATGCATTAACTGAGAAACCCACAAGCAACTTTGAGTTTATTCAGACAATGTATGTATATGTGCACTAAGATATCACATTTTTGTCCTATTCAGACAAGCAATTTAATTGTATGAACTACTATGATTATGTCCATAAGACTCTGCATGGAAGCGTGTTTTTATGTGCAGCAAAAAGTAGAAGTACCGTGAAAAGGCTTATTTGAATTATAGAGATACTGTATTAGCATATTAATTTGGGTTTTTTTTCCTCCTGAAAGTTGTTATCTGAAGAATAAAAAATGATTTAGAAAAAAAGGCAACTGACAAGTGAAATTTAGTGTTAGAAGCTGTGTGATTTAGTAAAATTTGTGTGTTCAGTCTTGGCTTTCAGAAAAGAAATGCAAAAAAGGTGTTTATTAATCTCATCTTTAGAGGTCAAAACCAAATCATCCTTTACTGCAAGCTAAGGTGAACCAATGGTGTAAATCAAAACTCACTGTAGACTTGACAGCCAAGTAATATTTTCTGTATTTCAACACTCAGAAATAAATTTCTTTTGTTATAGGTACTTGCCATAAAACTGACTGGCCCAAGCTATTAAGAAGTAACACACATTTATATAACAAGTATTTTTCTGACTTAAACCTACACATACAAAAAAGTCCTAATTTAAATATGTTTCACCTAAACATGTTTTTCTACATCAAAGAGGATTTTTTATCTTTACTTACTGTATCTATGATATGCCATTACCTTGGCATTCACTTCCCCACCACTTAATACAAAAGGCCATGAAAATCAAACATGATCCAATTCAGCAAGACTACTTACTTCAATTTTTAGCAAGGAGAATGTTTTTCTTCCAGTTTCTCCCCTAAAAAAAATTTCTGCTTGAATTAGCAGGTATTTTATCAAGCAATGCAGACCTATTCTTTAATTCTGCAGACAAGAGTGCCCCCTAAACCAGAGACATGTCAAACCTTCGCACAATTATAAGCGGACACATGTTGACTTTTCCAATCAAATTAATTAAATAAAAATGTATTTTTTAAAAAATTATAAAAATAACCTGCTAGAAGAAATGGGGAAAGACGTTATGTAAAAGACTGTTTACTTTAATTTCTTATTTTTAAGAATTTCCAAATCTCGCAGATTTGCAGTTTTGAAAACTGATGCTTGTATTATTGCTCTTTCCAACCTAACTTGTCATTTTTGCCACTATCAGCTGGATAAAAACTCACACAGCTGACTTTTACCTCTGCCTTCCCATTAGAACTGAGAGGAGAGTTAATGTCTGATATGTCTGATGTGTTTTGTACTGCTCTCTATGATTGGTATCAGAAAAGATCCATGCCAACTGAACAGGGAATAACAGATATCCAAGTATGCAACACCTAATTTATCAGTAAAAGGTGAGGAAAATATTTTCTTTTTGCTCTGAGATAATGATTAGTGAATTATGTTTTGTATGATTTTACATACACTTCATTCACTCCTCTTATTCTTTCCTTTTTTTTTTTAAATTATATGTGTCTACCAGAGAGAAAAGTAATTCTTTTCATTCTGCCCAGGCATTCTTCTTCATTATTTTTGACAAATGTAAGTTGGTCTTCTTAGGCTTTTGAAATGCAACCATTTCTATCAGATCTGTAGATAACAAAGATTTATAGTGCTTCATGTAACAGGCTAGAGCATCACTGAAGGGTAATAATAAATGTTAGAAGAAACAGTCATTTAAGGATATATAGAGAAAATTTCAACATTATTATGCCAGCCACACCACAATCACATTCAGTTTCTTGTGTTAAAATATAGGACACCTACCTTTTGAATTGTATATTTTATTATCTGCGAATTCTGAGAGTTTGTTTCCAATTAATGTTCAGAACTACTCATTTGTAAGAGTGAAGATATTGTAGTGTTACAAGTATTGCGAGATGAAAACGAAAGAGTAGTAGTATTTAATTTGTAAACTTATCATCACTTACCTTCTCTGCTGATTGGGCCGTACCAAAAAAGATTGGAATAAAAGCTAACCAAATTATGCAGGTTGTGTACATAGTAAATCCAATGGGTTTTGCTTCGTTGAAGGTCTCTGGAACCCCTCTTGTTTTAATAGCATAAACAGTGCACGTGACCATCAAGAGAATACTGTATCCAAGGGAACAAATGAGAGAAAGATCTGAAATATCACATTTGAGAACTCCCCTGGCATTTTCTGGTTCAAGTGTCCTCTGCTCTCCGTAGTCTACAACGATATGTGGTGGATCGATAGCAAACCAGATGAAGACTCCAATAAGCTGCATGGATATGAGGCTGAAAGTGATCACCAGCTGGGAAGCTGGACTAATAAATTTTGGAGCTGTGACAGATTTTTTACCTTGTTCAAATATTCTGTGAATCCTGTTTGTTTTGGTAAGCAAGGCAGCATAGCTGAAACACATGCCGAGTCCTAAAAAGATCCTTCGAAACGAGCAGATCACTGTATCGGGAGTCGCAATCATTAAAAAAGTAATGGAGTAACAGAGAAAAATCCCAGTCAAGAGCACATAACTGAGCTCCCGTCCAGAGGCCCTGACAATTGGTGTATCATTGTACCGGACAAATGTCACAATCACAAAGGTGGTGGCTATTATACCAAGAATAGCTATGAAGACAGGCACGATGGCCCAAGGAGAATGCCACTCCAGTTTGATTATAGGTATAAGTTGGCAATCCGTACGGTTGGCATTTGGTCTCTTATTAATGGGGCACAGTTCACAGTTGAATTCGTCCACCTGGTAATGGTACCCCTCACAGCGCTCACAGTGCCAGCAGCAGGGCACTCCCTTCACGGTTTTCTTTCTTTCCCCAGCTTTACAGGGCAGGCTGCAGACAGATGCTGGGTGAGTGCGTTCTCTATTAGCCCACTGCATGTCTTCTACCTGTGGGTATAAAAAATTAATGAGCCTTCTATTTTTTGCCATTTATAATATCCTAATCCTGGCCCACAGGTTTGTCATAAATCACTGCATGCTGACAGTACAAATACAGTTTACCATAATAAGAAACCTGTTTCTTTCCCTTGTATTGACTTTATGAAAGTGTTAAATGATTGTGTCCAATAAATCATTCATGCCACAGGCTTGATGAGTGTCATTAGTTTCTATTTACCTCTTTACTGCTGACCAAATTGACATCTGTAAAGATATTTATTGACTCCAGGCTAGCTTAAAAGCAAAAAGCCCTGTACACAGTGCTTTAAAAGTTAATCACATGCAAACATAAATACTAGTAGTTCTCAAACATCTAATTACAAAATAAGGCTATGTGAGTTTCAGATAAGTTTCTGGTACAGTAGGGAAATAGATTAAAATCTCCTTGCATCAGCTCTGGCAGAACAATGAGTGACAGAAAAAAGATCTGCGATGACACCTCTTCCATATCGATATTTTATACTTTTCCACTTTATAAGTCTTGAAATGTACAAAAGTGTTGTATTTACATTTCTAGAAGACAAAAATGAGAATATACTACTTTCTGAATAATAATGGAAAAAGATGCATGGCTACTACCCTAGTCCTCTTGATTTAAAAAGTCCAAGCATCTTTTTGTAGGTCAGAACAGATGCACACAATGAGGTCTTGTTTTGGAAATCCCAGATTTCTCCACAGCAGCGCATTAACAAAATATACTTTTTTTTATCCACTTATATACTCTTCCTGTATGTCCCACCAGAGAGAATCTGGATAGGAAATTAATGGATTTAAAGCATCTTCTCAAAATTATCGCTCAGTTTGGTCCCAGCTCTCCTTAGCCCACTCTCAGTAAAACTGTGTTCTGCAAGAGGTCACACTGAGTGAACCAGAGCAGTGCATGGAGCAAAGAGCTACTTTTGGGCACCAGAATCACTCTGTGTTGCTCCCATGCTCCACCTTTCATTCATTTGTTAGGTGGTAAGCACTCAGGAGTTCTTGCCTATTAAGTGGTTGCCTATTAAGTGCTTAGCACTTTTAATTTGGAAGCTTTATTTATAAGTTAAACAGCAGTAACAAAACTTCACGTGTTAGGAATGTTTTCAGTTCCTTCTGGAGGAGGACAGAATGAGGACAGCTTATCAAGAGGGATAATTTTGGCCTTAATGGTTTAATTTTCCAGCAATTTTTCCACAGATTTGAGAGAAAATTGCAATGTAACATTGCCAGCCTTGCCTTCCTCAGAGAGCCAGAGCACTGGTAACAGCATGATACGGGATGAAAGAAGCCACAGAACCACCTAGGCTCTTAGTCTCCTCTGTCCACTCTTCTGCACAGTGTAGGACTTTGCTGTTATTCACCACTCAGAGGGGCAAGCAAGGGACCACACAGTAACGAGGAGACAAGAAACTCACTCATACAGCCAGGACTCTGAATCCCCAGAGTCACTCAAGGACTTCAGTGGGGTTTGGACTGGTCCTGAACCTAGAGAAGTTAACCATATTTTATATCAAGGACTGTGCTAATTACACAAAATGCAGCATCTGGTGACTATCAAAAAGGAAATCTTTTAAGTAATTATCTTCCTAAAAACCATAAGAATAATCCAGTTGCACGAAACAGCTTTGATAGAGCCCTAGCAGAACACTTGATCTCTAAGAAAATATTCACCTCAGTTACAATTTCCTGGTTTTAATCACTGAAATTCTCCAAGCCTGTATAACCCCTATTGTTTCATCTACTAGACAAGAGAAGAAACATGTTATGATGAAATCAGTGTGATAGCAAAGACATATTCTCCTTCACAGTGTTGTTAGGAGAATATATACATCAAAGCTTGTGATTTAGTCAGATGCTATGATAATGGGGGCAACAGGAGGCCATGGTCATTAATCCAGATCTGTGGGTAAGTTTGGGATGACTCAAAAAAGAACAGTACTGTGTATTTGCGAGATTATAGCATACAATGCAAAATCGCCAGGAGAATACACAACACCTGATCCAGCATAAACTTCGAATGGCATGGACAGGCAATATCTAATCTGGCAGAAAGCCTGGCAGGATAAAGCTAAGGTGTCCAATATTTTTAACACATTTGAACTAGCAAAGTGAGTTTATACCAGATCAGCGTTTAATACCATGAGGCTACAGTGTTTCTTATCTGGCATTAAGCATCCTAAAGCCACATTTACTATCTTGTGAATCCATGTCTTAGATTGATACACAGAATTCCTTTGTGTCTTTCAGAGTTTCTACCTTAACAAAAGAAAAAAATATTTTTTATTGTACAGCTACTCCTGATTTCACATACTTTCGTCTTGATGGTGCTTTAATTGACTAAAAACATGCTTAAAAACTCTTTCTAGTTAGCAATACATTAGAGTGCGTCGGGTTACTTGAGTCTTTTTATTTTTTTAAATTTATTATGAATATACGCACTATTAGCAGTTAGCAATGGAACAATTCAAAATAGAATGGACTCTTAAAGCATAAAAAATTCTAAATCAATGTAGAGAACACCCAGAATGAATGGCTACTGCAGGTGCCTTTTACAAGGTGTAGAACTTATGTCTTTCAATCTCTCTTGTCTGAACTACTTTTTAAGGCAAAACCTACAGTTACATTTAGGTTGACCTACATTTCTGAAAAACCTCTTAACAAAAATATTATGAGTTGTTGCTCATGAGTTTTTAATTTAATTTTCTATCTACAAGAAAGAGAAGATATATTCCCAACAAACTTTGGCCAGTGTTTGAAATTAGAGATCCCCTTTAAGACAGTTGCACATCTGAGATTCTGGCATCGTAGGTTTTTGACTCTGGAGGTGGGTGCAAAGATTGCCATTGTCCCATGAACCCAACCATCCTGACAGCTCAGTTTATAGCTACATTAACAAGCAATGTGGCACAATCAGAGCTGTTCTGTGGAACAAAGGTGTTGGCTCTGAGGATTTGATGTTCATATTGGTCTGTATTTGAAATTAGAGTCTGGGAAGGAAGGTTACATTGAACTAATTTTGACATAGTTCATTGGACTGAACACCCATTAATGATTAAAGAAGATTAGATGTCCTTCTGGAAAGCTTCTTCTGTTTTCATTTCAGCTAAAAGCAATCCAGTTCACATAGCCTGAGACTCACTCCACAATGAGCAAGTGTGCGAAGAGGGAATAATTAGCAGATTAATTTCAAAAACAGATTCTTGATTGAAACCAAAATGAGTGCACACCCTCAGACTGCTACTTAGACACTACTGAAATAGAGGCAGAGTAAAGGGCAGGGGAAACTATATTTCAGAGTGAGAACGGCTTGCTTTTATTACATCTGAACAGGTCTGCTAAGGGTTTCTGTATATGCAGCAATTAAAGACTAAAAAGTCATGCTGCTTCTGGTCGTCTGGTTCATTCCCAGCTATTCCCAACCTGCAGCACTCTTTGCCTGTAATGCATTTTTGAGCTATTATTTTGCATAATATGAATGTAATAAGGAAATCCAGTACAAAACATAATTACAGGAAAGGTCTTAAAGCTCTATCAGTTTTTTCAGTCACTGAATATACCAAAGGACCTGGCTTCTCAAACCCATGCAAAAGATTCACCCGTGTCATTACTTTTCTATCCTTAGGTTATAGTACTATTGATCCCACTTCTTCTCTGAGATTAACTTTAGACAATAAATGATAGTAGAACCTGTTAAGAAACAAGAAAGTGAAGGAGGATCATTTGGGAACATAGAGCCAGGGATACTGTATAATTTTCAGAACTGCTGAAAACCTGTAATAGCCATAAACTTTAAAGGGAGCTGCTGGATGCTCAGCCTCTTTTGAAAAAATTTTTTTTAATGTAGACATAAACACTTATCAGTAGAACTTTCAAAAGTGCCAAAGGGAACTTGTCCAATCCAGCTAATTAATTTAAATGGGAGCTGAGAGACTTATCTGTTTAAGTGCTTTTGAAAATCCCACTATGCTTCCATCTGCAAATTTCACAATCTAAATGCTTTGGAAAACCTGCCCCAAAGTGATCTAGAAGTTCAAATATTACAAAACTAACTTCAGGGGAGCTTAACTTTAGGCACACATTTTTAAACAAAATTCTAAGAGGGAAAGAAACTGCCAAAGCCAAAGCCAGACAAAAGAAAGACAGAAAAGAAGGGGGGTTTGACATTGAAAAAGCATGAAAAAGTTCTGCAGCGTTTTAGCACTTACTGATCAAAACATCTGGGTCTGCAACGCTCTTTATATTGCTCAGACCCTGCTGAGACTGGGTGAGTCTCAGATTATTAAGTAGCCTTAGGTAAATTTTGTTTCTAGAAGACTTATTTTGTCATCTTCATTTTCATGTGATATCTTCTATCTACTGTTCACCACAGTATGTTACATGACAAGACAAAGTTCATTGTTAAATATATCTGAATTCATCACCTAGGTCAGATGGACTGGAATAGCCTAGCTCTCTGTGTATTATTAATAATAGTTTAAATATTATTATTAACTTGGTTTGAGTAACTTCTCTGATTTTGGAAAGTGTCTGATAGATTGATGTGCTATCATGAAGTACCTCACATTCCCCAAAGATGAGGTTCCATTTTCTGCTATTCCAATACTTACCAGAGTGAAAACATCAGAAGGAGTATGACAGCATGTCTGTAAGACATGTACTCATTTTCTATGAAATGCATCACGATACAAAAAGAGAATGGCTTCACTGCTATTTAAATAGACATAAAAATCATCTCTATATGAGATATCTGCCTGACAGAGCTGCAATTTGCTTTAATTTGCAGCACTAAGATTCACAGTTCGCTAAACCATTAAAATACAGACAAAATGCCATTTCATATCAAAACTGAGTAAACACCTTTATCCTTCACGAACATTACAAATAAAATTTCCTCTAATATCTAATAATAAAACTAAAAATTAATAATGTGAGAACTGGGCTAAAACAAGGTGAGATTTACATGGAACAGTACAAGTAGCACATTCACATTCCTGGCATCTATGTTCTTCCAATAACCAGGCAACTCATTCATTTAGCAACACCCTCAGCAACAGGAGGATACTAATAAAAAATGCTGTTAATGGGTCACATATAATTTCTGAACCATTTATGTACCCAAAAGCACTCTGTTTTCCGTTCTTAATGATCATGAAAAAATTTGTCACATAATTCAGCAACTGGTGACCACTTGGACAGGCTTCAGAGAGTTTATGTCAAGGACATTTGTATATACTATTTTAATGTTTCTGATTACATTGTATTGGCACTTGCAGGAATTTTCATTTTTGAAATCTTATCTCAGAGCTAGATATCTATTTAGAATAACGAAATATATGTTTTTTAGAATATTATTGTAATGAATTGAATTATACAGGATCTGGACAGAGGAATGCAAGTAGTGCATTCTACCAGAGTTATGAGAGCAGGCAAATATCTTATTTTGTAGTCAGTTAGCCAAGACTTGCAGAAGCATCAAGGCTCTCACATATAACTTCATATGGCTTTTAATAGGTATTCAAATTCTTAGTTATTAAAATGACAAAGAACTGAAATATCACCCTCAGCTGTCACTAAGAGTTGCTCTTATTTTTGTCTCAAGTTCCTGAAAGTATTTCTCTTCTGACAAGAAGGTTCATCAGAGGAGCACAGCAAGTGAGTGAATTAAGGCAATTTAGCCTAATATTTAGCTTTTTTAATTGTCTAATGCATCTGTTCTCACAGTAAAAGTTCAAGTCTCTAATGTACTTTGTCCAATCAAGTTATCCGAACCATCAAAAACCAAAATTAAACTGAAACTGGTTCAGCTAAACTGAATTCATTATGAGTCTAAATATAATGATCATTGCATTCAGTTTGTCAGACAGATTTTACCTCTCCAGAGAAAAGGTGGGTATACTTACTGTCGTGGTTTTGGCTGGGATAGAGTTAATTTTCTTCACTATAGGTGGTATAGTGCTATATCACCTATATAGTATAGTTTTAGATTTAGTATGAGAATACTGTTGATAACACACTGATATTTTAGGTGTTGCTAAGCAGTGTTTACACTAAGTTAAGGACTTTTCCAGCTCCCCATGCTCTGCCAGGTGCACAAGAAGCTGGGCGGGGAGGCAGCACAGTCAGGACAGATGACCCAAACTGGCCAAAGGGATATTCTATACCATATGATGTCATGCTCAGTATATAAAGCTGAGGGAAGTTGACCGGGGCAGCAGCAATTGTGGCTCAGGGACTGCCAGCTTTGATTGGCAGGTGGTAAGTGGTTACATCACCTGCCTTTTTTTTTCTTGGGTTTCATATTTCTCTCGTTCAAATTTTCATTTTATTATTATTATTGTTGTTGTTGTTACTATTAAACTGTTCTTATCTCAAATCACAAGTTTTCTTACTTTTGCTCTTCTGATTCTCTCCCCCATCCCACTGGGGTGTGGAGGGAGACTGTAAGAGGCTGTGTGGTGCTTAGATGCTGACTGGGGCTAAACCACGACACTTACAGACTAAGCTTACAAATATTTAGGAGGCATGTGGCGAAGGGAAATAAGTCAAGAACAACAACAACAAAAAACCAGTTTTAAATTACAAAACAAAACCCAGAATGAATCCAGATTGTCAATGGCAGTATAGAAACACTATCATTACCAAATTTGCCACAATGGCTGTAAATTATTTACCTCATTCAACCCATACGGATGTTTTCCTAACAACTGGGATGTCATGTTCTGAAATTTCAGGCATAGATATTCCCAGAGGTTTGCAAAGAACATGGGATCATATCTCTGGTTTTACCACATACTGGTTGAAAATTAATGCAGTTGAATATCCCTTTGAAAAGGAGTGTGAGAAGCTTGATTAAATGCAATGACCATTAAAGGACCAGTCTGAAATACTACAAGGAAAATAATTATTTTCCTTTTTCTTTAGGAGGAGAAGCAGAGGTTGTTGTTACAGCATTTATGGAAGCTTATTTCTCAAAACTGTGAATCCACCTGCCTGAAGCTCTTCCTAGGCATACCACTTACTGTCTCTATCTCACAGCTTCCCTAAAGGAAAAACTAAGACAATTAAAATTATTGTAATTTAAATTTGAATGTCTATTTGCATGCAGGTATGCATAATTATTTATGTGCATGTATGATTTAAAATATCCTGAATTACAGGAAGGAAGTTGGTATTTATATTATGTGAAAGGAGTGCTACAGATAAGTTAAACAACTTTGGTGTCTGTGCTTCGAGTTAGCATAGACGACTCTGATACAGTCTGACTTTCTTGGTGACCTTGGGCAAATTATTTAACCTGCTTGAATCTCAACTTTGCAATTGGCTGGAGGGAATCTGTCATGCAGGCAGGAACAGCGGAGACACTTGAGCAAGTTTAAAATGTGGGTAAGAAGTTTAAGTAGGCATATAACTGATCTCCATCTCTCAGGTCTGCAAGGGTTTTTTGCCCAGCAAGTACTTATACTTTAGAAAGCTTGATTAAAACAATCTTTCGTTTTAAAACTGAGCAATATTTTTTCAAAAAATTAACACCAGAACCATCATAATTATTCTGTGTTTCCTCAGCATGTCAAAAACTTTCTTGTCATACCCAGTTTCCCAGAACTGCTATACCACCAACCTCTGGAATTTCTAAAGCTAAGAGAATGTATTTTTAATGTTCTGGCAACATTAACAAGTCATTCTCAGCTAAGGAAAAATAATTAAAAGGAAGTATGCTCTGAGGTAATACATACAAACAGAAAAGAAAGGTGTAAAGAAAAGTAAGTTTTCTTACGCTTATAAAGAGAAAAGGTTAAATACTAGCCTTGCTTTATCAATGGAAGTGTTATCTAGTGTGCTGAGAGTGTAATTTTACCTCAAAGCAACCAACCTCACTAGTTAAGTCATTTAATTCATGGTTGCTGAATACTTACACAGAGGAGCACACTGTGGAAACCTTAAACAGGGAATAATCATACCATTGTATCATAATCTACAGAGAGTGTTTGTTAGTCCTATACAGACTTTAAACCCAGCCTTCGAATGGTTTGGAATATGCTTATTTTACTTCTATTGTTTTTACTTTTACCTTTCTTTACATGTGGTTTTGTTGGTACTGATGGGCTACAGAAGTGCTGACCCTCACAGACTCTTGGTACGAGGGTATGAGGGTAGGAGGAGATGCAATATATTCATTTCTTCAATTTATCAAACAACAAACTTATTAATGTGCATGGAATACCTGGAAAACAAAATTTTATTCTCTGATGCCATGGGGAGATGACTAGCACAAAGTGCAGTGATTAGCAGGTCACCAAGTAAACAGCTACTGTTACTGCACTGTGTAACTATCGGATGGAAATTTACAGCAACCTAGTAGGCACTCCTATCCAATATAAGCAAGATATTTTTTTTCTGTCTTGGAAGCATGAATCACAACTAATTTTTAAGCACCTGTTTCTGGAGATAGTCTCTATTTACAAATGAGACCAAAAAAACCAATCCGAAACAAAAAATCCCCCACCACAATTATTTCCCTAAAAATTTTATGACACAGAAATATCCTATTCAAGATTACATCAGCAGACTTCAGATTTTTTTGGAAGTGCATTGCATGAACTATTGCCTATATTTTGAAAATATACAATTACTATCAAAGGATCAGGCTGCAAACCAGGCTCCCAAAGTTATTCTTTACACAGACCATTTTCACATAGAAAATCTTTATCGCATATTCTTACCTAGAGGTTCTCACTGCCCTTACAAGTACCTGATATGCACTTGGACAGATTTTAAGGAGCACTTATATATATAACTTATGATGTACACACAGGTATTGAAGTTATTATATCCCACCAAAAGCAGACTGTATCATAATTTTGCTTATAATTAACCATTTTTTAAAAAAAAATCACATTAAAAAAAAACTTGTCAGATTTAGAATTTTCTTTAAGAAAATTCTGGTTTTGAGAGGAAAACTTCCACCATCACCCTTTTTTGTCAAGTGATAGTTTTTGACCAGCTCTAGTACTAAAGCCATTTGAACCATAAGGCTTGGAAGCACCTTTTTCTTCCTGCAGTAGATCATGCAGAAATAGCCTGCAAGCATACTTCAAAAAATTTAGTGCTTGGAGAAAAGAAAAGGAGCCTACTTCTAGCAAAGAGCTTTTAACATAATTTTCCTTGTGCCTGGGGAATCTTTAGTTCTGCCCAAGGTCCATTCCATCACTAGTTTAATGGACTAGTTGCATTTCTTGGTGAAGCTTTTAATATCCATGACAAACATGCTCCCTCCCAGATCTGTTGCTTTTATTTATGGTTACCTAAGTTAAAGTTTGAGTCAGGCCTATCTCAAGTCCACTGCTCAATAGCTACTATATTTCCCTTCAACCTGTGTCAGATGCCTTTTGCTCCCAATGGTGCTCAGATTCTCCCCCACTTCACAGCTCAGAGTAAACACAAGGAACAAGGGGTTAAGCACAGATGTCATTTGACTTTAAAAGAATTTTATATAGATTTTTTTTACTTTTAAGACTAATCCATTTAATAAATCCCATTGATTAAAAAAAATAGTCACTATTACATGCTTTTAAACATTCTGTTGTTTTAAAGGTGATTTTCTTTATCAAAACAAGAAGCTGCATTCCCCAAACACCCTCATGATGGCCTGCAAAAAAAAAGTACTGGGCTAAACCTTGAGCAGATTTAGATCAGTTCAGTAACTTCAATAGAGTTATGCTAACAAAGGCATGACCCAGACACATATTTAATATTACCTAAGGAGAAGACCTGTCACCATTTTGTTTTCTTTAATATTTCATTATTTTTAAACTAGAAATTAGCCAACTATAAAAAGCCTCAGTTCAGTATGAAAAAGATACACTGGTGGGCTTTAGTTTTAAGCCTGCCTCATGATTTTTTGAATGGTTTAATCTATTTCCTACTTCTTGATCAGTTGAAAAGATGCTGTGTACATCAAACTGAAGAATTAATGCCTCTAAATTCTAACCTACAAAACCCCTTCCTACAAAACAATCCCAACTCACAAATAATATATTCTTTTTATTCCTACACTGCTCACAGACCAAGACCTCAATTGCACTAAGGGCTATACAAATACGTAAGAAAAAATGATGGTCTCAATCCTAAAGAATTCACAGTCAAACCATAAGATAAAGGCAAGCAGAGTATCAGCAGAATAGAGAAAATGACATCCTAAAAACAGTAAGGCAGCACTGATCAGCATGGTCAGCAGGCATAGCATACCTCCAAACAGATGCTTTTTAAGGAAATTGTAGCAAAAAGATTTTAATGAGGGAACTGAAAGAAAAGAGCAGGGCAACTTTGCATCTATTTCCTGAGCTTTCCATCCAAGCATAAGTGGCAGAAAGACAGAAAGCACAAAGGCAGTAACTTCATCACTGCCCCCTCAAACAATAACAGAAAACAGAGCTGGAATGCCCTGTGATCCTGTGCTTCTCAGTTTCTAGTGTTTCAGCAAAGTGAAGCACTTGAAGTTTTGAGCAAAGTTCCCCTCACCTCAGCAACCCTGTACCTTAATTGACTGTGACAGAGGACCAGACAAGCTCGGCTGAAATGTAAGGATCAAGTTTACTTCCCTGTCTCAAGAAAAGAGACACTACACCTAAACCATTCCTGACATATTTGTCCAACCTATTTTAAGGAAAAAAAGCCTTTAATACATGTAGTATGTTCTATCCTGAAGCACTGCAAAATCCTAAACACTGAGACGTACATTTTGACATTACTTTAAGGTGGTTTTCCACTATAATAGCTCATATATTTGCCAGCTCCTTTTAGTAAACAGTCAGATCTTTCCACAATAATAATTTTGAATTTTCAGCACTACATAAAGAGAAGAAAATCACTCTGGCCCTTTAAACACAGTTCCACCCAGGTAACAAAATCACATATAAAAAGTCTGAAAATCTGAACAATTTCAGAGCTGGCAGAAAACAGACTGTTTTATACTGAGATTTTCAGCAGCAGGGGAAGAGCTCTCTGCCAAGTCTATGCTGCTGCTTAGAATGAAGAGTCAATAATTAAATTGAAAATTCTGTGGAGAGTCTTAGCGATCTGGCAGGCACAGAACAAGCATGTGGAAGAAGTTTAAGCTAGAGAAAATACCACACAGCACATTTAGTCAGGAAAAAAAAAGGAAAAATCATCCTTGTTACTAAGGAAAGAAAGATGAACACGTTCAAAATGAGAGTACTTCAAGAACTCAGGGGTTTTCATATGGACTGAACATATTGAGATTTATTCTGTTATACTTAAAGAACTGACTTATGAGATAGAAAACTCTTGAGACTTTATGGGGAAGTATGGAGAACTTTCAAACAGAAAACCTAGTGCTTATGCCTAGAAAAGGGGGGAAAAGCAGCAGCCAGGGAATTATCAGTCATTCACTTTAACTTGAATTCCCAGAAAAATCCTGAAAGAAACAAACACATTTCAAAAACACAGAGAAAACAAACAAGACAAATAACAGCCAAAAGGGATCTGTCAGCAATGAGCTGTCACATTTCCTTCAGTGAGAGGGTAACAGGCATTGTGGATGAGAGGCAAGCAGCTACGTGTCATTCATCTTAACATTAGAAAGATTTTTGACACCATCTCAAATTACACTCTCAGTCATAAACAACCTGTTGAAACAGATCTAGCCCCTAAGGGCTAGGTGCAAATTGTATCAGAAAGCTGTGGGAAGATAAAATTTGTCATTGATTCACTGTCAGAATGGCAGGGATGGTACAGGGTGGGGCCTGGAAAGGTCTATTCTTAGTCTGCTATTATTCAATACTTGTAATAACCACTCAATGGTGTTTGGATGATAAAATAGAGTAGATGGTGATCGAATTTGGGCAATAACACTGGAAAAGGTTGAAGCTATGCTGAAGGTCAGGGCACTTATTCCAAATGATACTGCAAAGAGTCTAAGAAAAAAAAAAAGGAGTGTGCAGCTTAACAGAGACAACTAATAGGTAGCACATTGTGGGTCAGGAAGACAGAAAGAAAGTGGCTCTTCAGAAAAAAAAAGAGAGATCACAGGGCTTTAGCAGATTATAATATGTTGAACCAATGTCATACTGCTGTAAAAGGCACAAATGCCATCCTGAGAAACACAGATAGATAAAATAATCTTTCCCCTCAACTCTGTACTCATGAATACATGGAATAATGTTTCTCCTGTGCTCTGCACTAGTGACACTTCAGCCAGAGCACTTTGTGAAGGCTGGATCGTTATGTTTTAGTGATGTGAAGGAGAATCAAAGGGGAAGTCCAGAGGAAATCAACAATGATCAGAAGTGTGTCTAGGAAACATGATCTACATGACTAGATTGAAAGAATTCAGGTTGTATAGCCTGAAGAAATAACACAGCCTGGGGGGTAAAACAAGTCTTCAAATACATGGAAAGGATGAGGATGTGCTCAATGTATACTGGATAAAGTAAGACATAACAAATTAATTTTTTTTGCTGAATTATAGCAGTGAGGAGTAAAGTCAAGTATTTATAAGGCACTTCAGAATGATAAGGGTAGTCAAAAAATTGAAGATAATACCTTCAGAGGCTGTAAAGTCTTCACCCTTGGAGTAACATAAGTATAGAAGGTACTAACTCTATGCAAAGGCTAGGTAGTCTCATGAGATCCCTTTAGCCATCTTTTATGGTGCTCGGCAGATATCAATTATAAATATATATTTAATAATATATATAAAAATATAAATATTTTGAGCACAAATAAAAAGCTAAATCATAAATAAACCAGATAGAAGAATTTAAATGTTCTCACGATAGCTAAATTCTTCAGACTGCCTTTTGTGGCTTTATAGAATATGTATTTAAGAAACTAGTTTTTTATATTTATAAGAATAAAGTAAACAAGAAATGCTGCTGATGATACTTTTCCTACTTCTTGACTAATTAATGATGCATTTCAAATATTTTTACAGGTAGAGCTGCTGTACTGTTTTTGGTTACAGGGGAAATGCGTCTCTGGGAAAGGGAAAGTAAGTCTAAGAAAAAGGAATGACCACTGTCAAAATAGTGAACTGTTTTCCACATAAACACAAAGGAACATAAATCAGTTTGCAGAGTATTAAGCAGCTCTCACATAAAAATGTCCAGTCTGGGGTCCATTATGTGAATGGAAATCTTTCCAAGTATTCATAAAAAGCTGTCCTTACATACTAAGTAATGCACCTCCTGAAGTAAAAAATGATCCTAAATAAGTAACCAAATTTATAAACTAATAAATCTGTCACAGCATTCTTCTAAAGCTCTTGCTAAAGATATACACTCTCTTGTGTTCACTCAGGAAACTTAGTGTAGGAGTCCAGTTGCTTGTATCACACCCAGCATTTGCTCAAGGCATACAGGAAATCTACCTTTGAGGAGATTACTAGAAAATCAAACAGAACATACTAATAAAAGCCAGAAACCTTAAGAAATGATGGCTGAAAGAGATCTTGGGAGTACTCGTCTGGCCCCACCTCTGAATCAACTATACAAAATCAGTCTGTACAGCTCACCTGCTCTAACCAGCACTGGAGATGGCCCAACCTCCCAGGCAATGCAGCCCAGTGCTTAATTGTCGTCATCACTAGAATCTTCCAACATGTCTGCATTAAATCTTTCTTACTGTAATTCAAATCCACTATTTCTCCTAATAGCTAAATTAACTCTGACTAACAGTTTGTTTTTTTCCTAAATAATCTTTTCTGCTGTGAGAGAGATTAACGCAACTCCCCTCAGTTCAGTCTTCTCCACAGGAAACAATCCTAGTTTGCTAAACCTTTCCCTACAGGCATACTTTTAGATGGCTAGTCATTATCATTGCTTGCAGCTGGACTCTCTCCAGCTATTCTAATTTTCAAAGTGAAGTCACAGTTCTGCTAAGGAGGTCATAGCACTGGGGAAGAGAACAGATGGATTACATCACAAGCCTAAGAGTTCCTTGCTGCAATGGCCTCTGGCGATGCAAATCTCAGTTAACCATTCCAAAGCCATTGCTTAGCTTTATGTCTATGCCTTCCATAAAGAGGGGATCACTTCGATTCATGGAGTTACTGGAAATATCACTGCAATCCTCCCTGTTTGATCCAGTGATTCCCAGCACATCTGATTTTCCCACTCAACACTAATTCTATTTACTCTGAGCTGAAGTTACAATGAGATTAGCTATGCATTCTTCATTTCCTGCCATAAGCTGTGCTATCACAATGTCAACACTAAAACCAGTGATACCACTCTGGAAATGCAGAAAATAATTCACTTCATCTTTAAATAATTTAAAAAAAAATGTCTTTGGGGATCTATCAGGATGAAAAGTCCTGGATAAATATTAGATTACTATCCTAAAGAAATGAAATTAATACTACTGCAAGATGAAGAGAAATTGCAGCAAAGCAAACAGAAAAAATAATCATACAGTAATGTTCTGCTAACTGCTAGTTATTCTCTTGCATCATATCACAACCACTGAATGTCTCTTTCATTTTCCATTTAATGATTTTTAATTTAGTAGTAGACTTCCATTATGTAACACAAATGAACAATAATTAAAGTAATTTGATCTACCATTTTTGCTTTTAAGCATGAACATTTTGCTGCTAGGTTTAAAGGTCACCTCAATCTTCAAATTATAATACATATATAAATTTCTGTGGGGGAGAGGAGAAGGATGGAAGATGCTGGGGAAGAAACCTGCTAATACTCCATGTTTCACACTAGTACCTCACAAAGTACCTCATTGCAGACTTTCTGCCAGCCATGCATAATCCAAACTACCTGCTATCCCCAGAAGCTGTTTGTCTATGCTAAAAGTCATAACATTATCTATTACCAGGGGAGCAGCTAACCCTGCTCTGAAGTCCCATATATCGAATGCAGAAATCTCCAGGAATACATGTAAAAGCTCCTGATTTTTCCTTATTCTATTACTGCATGCTTGTTTTTATTGTGAAAGAGAAAATAATATTTTAATATATGAGTGATTTATTTTATTTGTCATGCATGGCAGAGCCTCCTTTCTGTTTTTTTCAAAAAACCAAGAAAACTCTGTGGTCCTGTTGGCTATGGCTATTTAAAGAACAGTTCATTCTAATCATAACACTTCTTGCAAAGGATGATCACAAAAAACCTATAAGATACCTACCATCCACTCAAGAATCCTGTGACAAATTCACAGCCAAGCGTGCAGCTGCAACCCCATGCTTCATTTGAGAAACCTGACTTTCACTCACCCTGACAAGGTGGGAAAAAATCCCTATTCATCCTAACTCTCAAGCAGAGGCTGTTTCATTGGCAATCTGGTATCATTCTAATGAAGAACAAATGGTTATCCAAGTTCTGGATATTTTCTTAGCAGCTCTCTTTTTTCCATTTTCTTTTTTTCTCTAAAGAATCAGTCAAGATGTCTTTCACTGAGGGGACAAAAAAATAAGAAACAAAAAAAAACCCCCAAAGACTATTAAGACCAACAAAGTAAAAAGCTTCAGAAAGAAGACAAGTTGTAATTCTTCTTGGATTCTTCTAAGGTCATTGGTTCTTGAATCCAAGTTCTGTTTTTATTTTCAATCATGTCTGAAATAGCATTTTTTCTACTACAGGAACATGTCAAAATCATTTAATACTTTTTCAACATCTGTATTCACCTTATTTCCCCCCATCCAAGAGTAATTTTTTAATGAATAATACAATATGCAACCTTTCAAAATCACAAAATCCCAATTTTATTCCACATTTCATGTATTTTGTTGGCTTGTCCACAAGTTGCATCCTTTGTAGCCTACTGTTGACTATCTCTTCATTGTAGCATTGGTCCTTAGTGACCACATGTCTTACATCGACCTCAGATGCTGACAGTAAAGAATAAATCCTGAGTCATACTTATTGAGCAGTGCTAAGATCAGGACTAGCTTTGTAAAACCTAAGTAGTCTTCTAAAAACCATAATAGTGACTTTCTACTTTCAGCCCTGTGTAAAAAAGAGGAAGACAGCAGTATAACTTTGAGAAGAAAGTAAAACATTTTTGCTTTTCTCATTGAGTTTTATTTTTAACCCAGCATCAACAACTTTCAGGCAGATAACATGGATGGAGTGTAAGTTTGAACTCTACTGCCCTATTACATATGGGCAGAAGAACAACCTGGAGGCCTTATGATTGTCGTATTTGTTTATAGGCATAATCATATACAGTACTAAGTGCTCCTGTTGTGTATTTGACTATAGTGTGTTCTCTTGTTAAACACAGGGCTGAGGTTCAGCAGTTTGAAAATGTCTATCAATTATATAACAGCTACCACAGAAAAAAAGACTCTCTCTGGCTTATTTAATTAAATATAGCGGCCTACAGCAAATTTTGAAACTTATTTGCTGCAGTTAGAGAAAACATCAAAAGCTGCTTGAATCATTTTCTTCGACCACGTCACAAGAAAAGGAACTAATACATTTTGACTCTGTTACTTCCAAAAAGAATTGACTAATGTCGGTGTTCATAGTTTCCTTCAGGATTAGATACATAATTTACAAGAGTCCTAGAAAAGAACTGAAATCAAATAATGATTCAAAATTTTTGTGATATGGCTGCCTGAAGGGAAGCTCATTGTTGATGTGGGGTTCCCAGTTTTTACTAGTTCACCAAATACTGTGCTTCGGGCTGATGGTGATTACAGCTGTCTCTCTGACAGTTCATCACATCAGTGTAATTTTAATGTATGGTTTTCTTACTTATAAATCAAGAAAATTACAGAAAAAAATTGATGCCCCTGAGTTATTTATATCCTCAGTGCATACACTCCATAAATCTGAAAACTTATACAACCTATTATTTCTAAGAGAATGATAAAAATCTCTTATTGTAGAATTTCTCTTGTGTTTCAATAGAACTCTGGTGCTCTGGTGAAGAGAGAAAAAAAAAAACAACCCAAAAGTGAATTCTGTCTTAAAAATTCCATTGTTTTCTCTTAAAGCATACAGTGTTTTGATATGCTTTGTTTTTATCTTAAGGAATTATATAACTTAAATTGATATCCACTCAAGCATTTTAACTGCATCAGCTAAATACCTGATTCTGAAAGCACCAGTAATTTTGTCTGCCTAAAGTCTCATCAGTGAAAATTACTATCTTGGAAGAATATGGATTTGGAGCTATATATTTTTTCAGATTAGGAACTTTAAACACAGATTTTGGTAGACCAAAAAAAGTGTATAATCTTGAAATGAAATTCAGGAATGCTTTAAACTGCATTAAAATGGACTTTTAAAAAAGTCAAAATATTAGATTTTAAAATTCTTAACAATTTCAACTTTTCTTTTTCCAACTGCAATTAGGTTTCAAAATAGATTATTTTTATGGGGGGGGGGGGGGGGGGAAGTCCCTCAGAAATGAACCAGAACAAAATGAATGGGTTCCTAAGAAAAGGAAATGGAGAGAGTTGTTATTAAGACTTTAGGCTGGGACTATTTCCATTTACTGCCACTAACAAAAGCCACCAGTCAACATCTTGATTTAGCCCTTACTGTAAAGCTTGCAATACAAAACCCAGGTTCTAAGAGTGAATTGACTATTAATCATAAAAGGAAGTTGATTTCAAATCATAAGTGCCAGGAAAAGCCAGTTTGTTTTTAACAACTTTCCTCCTACAGAGATTACATGGTTGAGAGCTCAAATTTTCTAAGCCCACACATTTGTAGGGAACTTTTACGTGTGACCTGGTATGCAAAATACTGTTGCAATATGAATAAAGCATAACTTTTAAAGAAACAGCTACCTTTTCCTAGACTTTTTTTCATTATGAAAACCAGAATAGTTTTTGGAAGAAGGGGTTTTAACTATCGGAGTTTCCTGAAAAACAAGTTATGTTCTTCTACCGATAAAGAAAAGGAGGAAAGCAAACAACAGAAACCCATGACAGTTAAAATGTAGTCAATGATCAGAAGTTCTAAGACAATTATTTTTTCCTTCAAAGTGATACTAAAAATTTTTAAGGTCTGGTTATTTCCAGTACATTAAGATCATTTAAAGTCAGGCAACCTTAGAGAGTAAAAGGTCTTTTAAAAGGGTGTAAATTTATATTGTCAGAGTCATGTAAAGTGATAATTGCATAAAAGACAATCAAGTTCTTTAAGATTATGGTTTGATGTTTCTAAATATCTGCTTTCAGAATTTTCTTGTATCTGTCAAAGATTGAGATACCTTATTCAACCTCAAGAATCAAACAAAAATTTAAATTTCTAAGATCATGATTCTTTTTTAATTTACCTTCTATACTGTATCTCTCAGCATTGTCAGACATGTGGGTTTTTTGTAAGAATTGCAAGAGCAGTACTGATTAGTAATCATGACATTCCTTATCTGGAAGCTATAGCTGCTTCAGAGGAAATCCAAAAGGTCAGTCTGCCTAAAGGAGAGCATTAATGTTACTGAGGACTACAGGGAGAAACCAACATCGCAGCTAGAAAGGTCTCTGCAGCTGGTGACGCCTGCTGACAAAGAGCCCCTTAGGGAGCACGACATAGTCTTTCTCCAGCCAGAGTCAGCGCTTTCTGCCAAAAGGGAAAGCCAGCACCGCACCAGGAAAGGAACAAGTCTGAAGCTTGACTACAAGGACCCTGAAGACTCAGCAAATACTTTGAGGAACCAGAGACCCTGCAGAGGAATCCTGAATCCTGAGGGTCCAGGTCAGAGACAGGGCCAGGGCTGGCCACTGGGTGATTAGCCATAACGCACACAACAGAGGCCCACAGCCAAAACCTGCCAGAGAAAATACCAAAGATCATCCTAAGGAAATGGAAAACAAAAAGGAAAAAAAAAATCAGAGAAGAAAAAAGGAAACTCTTTGATTCAATTATTTAAATGCAAGACATGTTCTAATCTTACTTACATTAATTGCTCCAAAGGTTGAACTGTACTACAAGCTTGGTACCTTCATGATTTATTTTTCTAGCATAGAAAATAAATAAATGAATAAAAGCTATACATTTTATGAAGCGCAATATCAGCTGTAGAGATGAATGCAATCATAAACGCAGTCATAGCTATAACATGCTACCACACAATTTGAAGCAGAAATATCTGTAAAAACATGAGCAGAACTATCTATAGAGAATATCTAGCTAAAAGATTCATTAAAAATTATAGTTATATGTGTCTTCATTAAGAGGAAGCTGCAGGAGAATGAAGGATACAGTGGGAAAAGTATTATATTTTAAAAGCATCTCCTTAATAGGAAGAACAGCAGGGTAAAATGTGCTCTGCCATCTTAATAGTGCTTTGCCTTCAATAAATATAGATGTTTTCACTGAAACTGATGAAAACATCCACTGTGCTCCCTCTGATCCGTTGGCAATCAAAAGTACTACCTAATTTGCAAGATGATGATTTGGAGTATTGACAATCATTCACAAATATTACTTGGTTTTAGTACATTTTGTCTAGCGAGAGGAGGCAAAGGCTTTGCCACAGCAGATCATCATGTGGCATTAACTACTGTCGACACATGCTATGTAAGTTTAGTGAATACAGAAACAGATGGAAACAAACCGTACACACCTATTACGACTTCCTCCTTCATTGTTACTATACCAGTGCCTGCATACACCAACAGAGACTTGTGTCCAGCATCTCAAGCCCTGACAAAGTTTAAGAAATAAAGCCCAGTAATCCCATTAGAAATCTTCCAGACTTCAGATGAAAATGAATAGGTTGAGAAACAGGAGTGAAAAGTAGGGAAAGAAACATCTCCCTGCTGAATCAATCCATTTGCACCATGTACAGGGGAACAGAGCCCTGTGTGCCTGTTCACACACCCTGGGCCATGGCAGGGACCATGGCACGAGGGTGGGAGCAGAAACACCCACCACAGAGCAGTGTGCTGGCCCATTTACATCTCCACATCTCCACACGCTAGACAGAGCTCGCCCACGAATTTGGACAACCAGTTGCATCCAGCACGTGAGCTCATGGAGATGAAAAAGAAGTGGCGAAAACCATCCTACCACATCCATTCTTATTGAATGTTAACAAGGGGTGTCCTTAGATAAATCCTTTCCTGTTAGTTTTGTGGTCAATGTGGTTAGCACGGTGTGGTTTCAGTAGTCTGAGTAGCAGCCAATCTAACCATATTTCAGACAACTCCCTGGAGTACACATACAACAGGCAGAAATAATGGGACTGAAAAGCTACAGGCTTAATGAAAAATTTGGCAGTCTAGGCGGGGATACAAAAAGGCAGATTGGAATAGAATTGAAATTGAAGCAAATTCTAAGGTAGCTTTTAGCTACTACTACGTAACTGCTATGTTAGTACTAGCATCTGTGCAAAATGTATCATTTTTTCAGCTCACTTAGTATACACTAACTTTTCATAAAACTGTAGCAATTATGAAGATCTGGACTGTATGCCATAATAGTTATGATAAGGGTCTAACTCTAGTGTTTTCCATAAATTACTATTTAGTATCAATCTTTAAACTTGTTTAACCGTTTCATTTCCTTGAATGCCTTTCAACAGACAGATACAAGATTAGTGGAGGGAGACAACACTGACACACAATCTGCTACACACGGTTTCTTTTGGTAGGGTTTTTACTATTTGTGCAGAATAATTAAATAAATGAGTCCCTGCCAAGTAGTTATAGAAATTAAATGGTAGATATGGTAAAGTGATTTAACAGCTGTGGCTGAAAATGTGGAACCTTCATATGTATTACTCTGGGTAGCACTCAGATAATTATTGTAAAGTAGTCTCAACAGGAGAATTATCTGTAAATATTTACTACACTGTCTTTGTTACTCTACTTCAAGAACCTCTCACATGGAAAACCAGAGGTGTTTGAAACCTGCTTTTTGTGATTTGAATAAAGTCATTGAATAAACTCCCTTTCTTGAATCTAGTCATTAATTCACACTGCTGTCCTTCTCATGAACCCTTAGCAAAACAACATTTGATATTTCACATTTGCAGAGCTACCAAAATGGCTAACATACCTCAAGTAAACCCTGTAAATATTGCACAGCTAACAAGGAAAAAGGTTAACTTCATTTTGCTTTTCTCATGACTGTGACTCTCCTCCCATGAAGCCATCTTCCGACAGAAAGAAGTGCTTCTTAAGTTACAGCTGCGGCTTGATGCTTAGCTGTCATACAAATATTGCATATTATATTATCTGAATCTTATTGGGATGGTGATTTTCAGAAAAAATATTATTCCATACACAGCTGGGGCTTAACTACCACAAAACTTGCAGAACATATTAACAAAGCAATTAGAAACACCTCCTAAGGATGAGTAATTTGCTGTGTCTTTGTTTCTTCTATTATGTAATAAGGGACTATATTAATCCTAGTTAACTATATAGAAAAACTCCAAATTCTCCCTTTATATTCAAGAAATATTTTTACTGCAGTAGTTCATCATCCCAGTGTATCAACTAAATCAAAAGTGGTTAAAGTGCAAACTTCCCTGTTTCTGAATACATTTCCATCCCTTTATATTGTTTGAAATACCTGGGCAATATATATGTACCCATCATTTTGTCTGACACCCTCTTTTGAAGGATGAGTTAGTATTTCCCTGCCTAACTTCATAATCAGTCTAAGGAATATCAGATATTTAATGACTCTAAAATATCATTTAAAGGAGCGGGTAAATACACAACCCAACTTTAAAATACAAAAAATTTGGCTCAGGTTATTGTGTTATCTTTTACTGTCTTCTCAAGAAGAGAATGGAAGAGCTTTCTTCTGCCAATTGACAGAGAAGAAATCACCAACATTTTTTAAGTGTTTCAAAATAATATAGTACTCAAATGAGTATTCTCCAATATCAGCATTATAATCAGTCCAGTACTTACATTTAGATGAAGTTGGTTAGTCCACTGACCAATTACTTTGTATTCTGTACTCTTGTTGGTGATTTGATACTGAAAAATATCATAGCGTCCAGGAGCATCTCCATTTTCATTGAAGATAACAGGTGTTCCAGCACTCCCTGAAAAAAAATTAAAAAACAGTTAGGATAAACAACTTTAGAGCAATTTTCCAGAAAATATATTTTGGAGGAAAAGTACTAAATAGAGATTGAGTAGGTTCTTTGTAATGCAAGGCTAATATGGTAATAAATCCAAAAACCCCACAAAGAGAAAACGTGTGTTATTATCATCATCATCACAAAATCTACCCTATCTATGGTTAATGAAAACAATTTGAAAAGCTAATCTTTTGCTATTGTTTTTTGTTGGTTTGTTGGTTGGTTAGGTTTTTTTGTGTGTGTATTACAGAATATCAGGAAATTCTGAAATAAAACAGAAGTGAAGAAACTCCTTTTGACTTGCAGAAGGGTACAGTTTCACTTTAGGATGTGAATACAGTGCAGTAAGCAAAAAATAGCAATCTTGTGATGAACTTCATAAAGAATTTCCCTGTTATGTATAAAAATAAAATGAATATCATCAACTTAGGATCCAATGCTCATAAAAGACCTTGAGATGTAGATGTCTAATTCTGGTCACAGTTAATGTGATCAGTTTCTAGCACTGACCACCTGTGTAAAAGTGTTTTATCAAAATAAATTAAGGATAGCAGCTGTGCTTGTTGCTCTCTCCTCTATACATGACACTGCCTGACAGAAAGGGCCATTGCTGAAGCTGTCAACAGTTATAAATCAACACTCTGTTCTTACTTCGATCAACAAAATGTTCAAAGATTGAAAACTACATGTCTACCTTGGCAACTAGGCCAGCCAAATGAGAACATATTTTGATGAATTCCCCAAGGTGACATCAAGGATTTACACTGCTACAGAAACTTTTCAAAAACTACACAAAGAATCTCATTTTCACCCACCCCCCAAATTCATAAGTTTAGGTGAATCGTATTTATAGTTGAGGTCCACTAAAGGCAAATTCAAGTATGTTAAAGTTCTATTTCAGTGACTGGAGAATGAAATCTGTCATTACTGGGGAAACAAAGCAAATCACCACAAAACCCACCCCCCAATGTTTTAACTTTTCTCCATATGAACAACCAAGAAAAGGTGAATATCCAGTTCACAGTAAATTCCTACAGTATAAGACTTGCTCATGTAGCACCTACAGCACTAAGTCCACTGTGAGTGGTTTCCAGAGAATGCCAAAAACCACTTGAAATTCTGGGTTTATAGCAAGCAGAAGCTAGCTAGTAGAAGCGGGGACAGCAATCTACATACCCCATAATTTCAGCATAAATACTTCTTCTTCTAAGTCTGTCTGTCTCCCATAAAGTTTTTTGTTCTCTTGTTTTGTATAGCAGCTTTCATACAAAACTGAAATCCAGTGAAATAAACAGTGCTTTCAGAGTGACAAGTGGCACATTAACTACTGTGCCAATTTCACAGTTCTGCCAGCAAAACTCTGGCTGCAAAATTTAGATGTGAGCAACCATGGAAGAAGAGTATCAAAAAATTATTTGTGATAAAGACTTAAACGCCATGAAGATACAAGAGACTCAACATAAAATTTTGGAAAGCGCTTTCTGCTTTGCTCCCAATTTCTTTGACAAAATGGAGGGCAAGAAAAATGCCAGTCTACAATTTTCCAAGCAATGAAATTATTCTTCACTGCTCAAATAGCAGGTTGAGGCAATAAATTTTTTTCACCCAATAAACACATACTTGACCGTTGTTGGTATGGAGGTATGGAGGTAACCTTCAAAATATCACTGTCAAGTAATGATGGAATTCATCTTTCCACTCAACACCATTTAAAGAGCTCATGGAAAGAAGAGATATATTTTACCAACAGATAGAAAATGCCCTTTGTATCCCTTAAGACCAATGGGAACTTCAGACACTCTTATGTTCAGCAATAAGAGCATGAGTTTATAATCTATTGCTGTTTTTAGAAATATCATGTACAAAGAGACAGAGTATAGTACAGGCCAGAACCATCTTTCTCTTTGATATAGTGGTGTTCTCAGCTAGAGTGTAACAGCATCTCATGCGGTGCACCTCAGTCACCAGGGATGAAGCATCCTGCTGAATTGAGCTGCCACTCAACTTGTCCAACAAGATCTTTCTCATATAGCTGAAATTAAAACAACCTTTGCCAAGCTAATAAAGTTAAGCTTGTTAAAACTTGGAATTAGCTACAGAAGATTCAGACTTCTGAACAATGGGAAGAACACACTATCCCTCTGTTGAATAACACATTTTTAGAAAGTACAATAACTGTCACAGTACCTGATGTAAAGTAAATTTGATAATCTACTAGCAGTGCTGCCATATCTAGGAGACACTGTGAGCAAGCAGTACTAGATCATTATTTTCATCTATGTCTTATGACTTATATATAACCTTCCCTTTATTGTTGCTTTGTGGAACGAAACATTTAATGGACCTAAACAATGAGGTATACATGACTGGATAGTGCTAATACACCATTAGCTACACAACCAGGAAAGCAAAGCTTAAAGGCATTTGAAGAAAAACTGGGGATTTTAGCAAGGGATCCCAAAATTATGAATGCAAGATGGTAGCAGAAGCCTTGAAACTGTAAGGACAGAATAAAGATAGAGGCCTCAAGATAAACAAATCACTATTGTTTAGCCAGTATTCTTAAAAGAATGTTCATCTCATCTGAAGAAAAGTATAGCCTGATGGATGATCCAGATGAACAGTTCACCTGAGAACGGATAGTCCTCAAAAAGAAAAGGTTTTCTAAGAAAATGTACCTTGTTGGATAGTCTATAAAATGAAAGTGACTACTTCTGTGGAAAAGCTGATTAAGACTGTATAGAGATCAGATAATCAAACCATGTGGAGAAACACTGTAGCTGACCATAACTAATAGCACTGGTGGAGGCACATCTAACGTATGCCACTGAGTTGTACAAATGCCTTTTTTTTTTGACAGCCAGACATGCAAAATTGAGCACTTGATATCCTGTACAGTAGTGTCACGTATGCTTATACTGTACCATTACCATTACAGGGAATTGCATCTTAGTACTAGTTTAAGACACTGAGTGTTTAATTGTTCCACTTAATGGTCATTGAGGACTGGATGCTAAATCTAAATGCAACACACTGTGGAGAGAAAGAAATGCCGAATACATCACTGACCTGAGGTAGTGAGCCAAGATTATATAAGTTCCAGCTTACATAAAAAGATTTTGGGAAACCACACTGGATAGTTCTTGGATAGGTTATTTATCTTAGAGAATGAACTTGGATGTCCTTATCCAGGAACCACATTTATTGGGCACCGTCATAGGAAAATGTTACTTTTGCTTAGGAAAAATGTCCTTGTAACTTTAGTGTAGACCACCTCAGAGAATATAAAGTAGCCCATATTTTTTAAAATAATTTCATTGATTTCATAATTTTTTTTTTTTCATAATTTGTCAGCAACCATTTAACAAGGTAGTTAAAGTGCAGTGAGGGAACTGTGTCTTTGGACTGTTTCACATTTTATTCTCTGTGTGGTTATATTGCCAAATATAATTTTAACCCATGATTGACTCAGGTAATTGTATTCAATCTGTCACCATCTTAACTAATTTTTTAATACATTCTGAATGCCTAAAACAGAAGTACATGGTAGGAATTTCAAGAATACATAATAAGCTTGGTTAACATGGAAAATCTGGTGTGAACCTTCATGTCCTTCATCTTTCCTTTGCGCCAGCCCTCTTTTTTTCTAATATATAAACATCGTTACTAACCTATTTTGAGATCTGTTTCTGAGGTCTCTCTTTGCTGAGCAATTCCAGAATACTTTTAAAGTCTTTTTTTTTTCTGATATCTGTAGACTGATAAGTAGAAGGAAATTTTCAAGTTTCACAATGAAGCATTGTTAAAAAGGTTTAGTGCTTTGTTTTGAAATCACATTCTTTTGCAGTTTAAAAGGTAAAACAAAATAGGAAAATGTAGCTCATTCAATGTCCTCAGTCTGTAAAGGAAAGTCTAGCAGTTCAATCTCAGAGTTCGCATAGAGAAGGTGTTCATTTCCCTTTACGGGAACTACTTAACCAAAAGGAACAAAAGGGATGAGATACAGTGGGAGGCACATGGAGACAGAGCTCCATCCATTCTTATACTCCTTTGAAGACACCACAGCACAAAGCAATTACACTGCCCTGATAGCAGAGCTGTGGCTACATCCAAAGATGTTCAAAATACAGACAAAGAAATACTGGGTTGTGCACCTGAACTGGTGTCCTGAGTTTTTCAAGTCATAAACCTAACTATTTGCCTACTACTGGACTTCCTTTTAACATCCATATGTACTGAAAGTATTATGTGATCATGTAAAAGCTTCAGAGTCTTTGATCTATTACAAACCAGATCCCTTTGATTTTTTGAAACACTGAGTGGCTGATAAATAAATCCTGCTTCAAATCACTCCAAAATCAGACTAAATAAGTAATCTTCTATAAAGTCTATAGAAGGTTGCTTTGTAGAATAGTTCTATTACCATTCAGTTAAAGGAAATCCATACCCACAGTGTAAATGAATAACTGATATTTTATTAAGCCTAAGGACACATTTACTCATTGCAGATATAAAGTAACAATCTGATACTGAAAGAAATTCTCCCTCCTCCTTCCAGTTTACAGCCAGAAGCATTAAACAACTCCGGGTGTTAAACTAGCACATTAGCTAAACGTTACCGAAGAAATGTGTCTGTGACCTCAGCTGTTTATGAGTCTTTCAAAATGCAGCTTAAATTAACCAGAAATGTTAGTGAGAGGAGAAGAAAAAGCATGAGGTTTTTAATTCAGAAACAAGGATGTAATGGAACCTTTTAAATTTTTAATGCCTTACACTGATGTCAAGGAGGACACTTTCTGATAAACAACTGTTTTATTATAGATCCTTTGTGCACTGAACTTGAAAATTCATATTCTTCTGAAGGAATCCTTTAGCATGCACCTTGATATTCTTAAGGTGCTGCTCAGCTACTACCTTATCCTGCATGTGCCTACTTTATCAAGTTACATATCACACGAATCTAAAACATCCCTGCTAATGCAAACTGTAATCTTAGTTCCCTGTGAGGTTACAAAGCAGACTTGCTCAGATGCCTTCCAGTTAAGTTGTTCTCTTTATATCTCAGGTAGTGGAAAAGAAGTGGAAAGACTGGAAAACCACATGTTCAGATGTAGTAGTGGCCAACTGCATATTAAAGTGCTTAATCTGTAACAGATCCTAAATTAAGAATAGTGGTGAGCCTTATTTAAAAAGAAAAAAAAAAGTTAAATTAAATCAACAGATTTGGCTTTTTGTTATATGAAAACCTTAATAAAAATTTACTTGTTACAAGGCCCTGTTACTTCAGTGCCTTGACAAAAGCATAGGAACGTGGTTGTGCTGATAAGCCTTACAACTGCCATTTACAGAATATTCCAACTCTACTGGAGCTGATTCCATTACAAAGCTTGATACGAAATACACATCTGGTATTTGACCAGATTTCAGTGGCTTGATATTAATTTCATTTTTCAAACTGAAATGAAAATTACTTAAGCTGAGTCTTCATCCTATGAGCTGCTCCACATACGCTGTTTCTTCTGTTATGAATCCTAATGCAGTCAGCACAGATTCAAGGGTATGCTTGGGTACACACAGGTCAAGCACTTTATTGTACGCTACAAAACAGTTAACTGTTGTTTATCAAAAACTTCAGAATGCACCATCTGTTAGAATTTGGCTTTACTGGAAGATTCCTCAGATTTATAGGATCAGTCCTTATTTCATTAATTTATACAACTAGTTTCAATTGTTACAGTTGGGAGTTCAGATGTTTTTTAATTATCATTTCATTTTAATCAGCTGTTAAAAGGAAAAATGTACTACAGAGATGTACATGAATTAAATTGTTCTCAGTAAAGTAGAAAGAGGGAGAGTAACCCTTTGAACTTTCAGTACTCAGAGTTCTCAGAGAGGAAGAATGTGTCTGTAACATAAAACAAGAAATTTGTCACTGTTAAGTATTTCAATGAAACAACTGAAATAGAACATTGAAATGGAATCTATTGAAAGAGTGAATACAAGCTGTTGAAACATTTAATATTTTAAAAAAAAGCAACAGATAATTATAATTTACTAATTAGAACTAACAAAAGTTAATTTGTGAATGTTAGGCTGGCAGACAGAGAAGGAATACACACTGTATCAAACTATGTAAAGTTTGTAATAAATGAAGCCATTATCTGCTCTAATCTCCATACAGCGGACATTTTCAAACAATGAGCAATGTGGTTACTAAAATAACAAATTATTTCCTACACCTATTCAAAATCTGAAAACTACTCTCTTTATGTTTACCCTAAATGTCTCAGTTCAATATTGGAACAATAGAACAGGTTTTCATCCGGTTGCTGTAAACGTAGGTGCTTACTAATGTGTTAAATATCCTAAAACGCTGGAGATATCCACCAAGATATGCAGAATATGCATCTGACAGAGAACCTGTGCTCTTCTGAGGCAGCATCTGGAGGCCAGATGGATACCCTGGGGTATATGAAATGGCATTCGATGCCCATGTTTAGGCAATTTATCTTACTTACCACGGGGCAGATTCTGGCTGTTCATGTATGAATGAACAAAATAGAACCAAAAGGAAACAGTGAGTGCTACAGGAAATGAATTGTATACAGATTTAGGACATATGTGATATAAATTATGGTGGCACACACTACAAGGCTCATAAAGTAAAAAATTTGGTATTAAAATAAACTGATACAAATAAATTCCAGGTCAGGCAGTACAACTTTATATTGTTGAAGCTGATGGACAAGAACTTTAGCTGTGGTTCTAAAGAGATGGGTATAATTTATTTAATGTCTTGGTCCTCAGCACAGTGAATAATTAGAAATGTGTACTTCTGTTCAAGGAACAGTTCATTCCACCCCTGCATGAGAACATCAGTCAGGGCAGGTATCATGAGCACATGGTATTTAAAATAACAAATAACAAGTAGTATATTTTTCCTTCCAGAATGTATTAGAACTTCTTGCCACAAGAAGCACAGCGACATGATGTCTCATAAAAATTTCCCTAAAATGAACCAAATTTGAAGATGAGACTGAGCTGTTGCAGCCAACAATATAGGTATATTAAAAAGTAATTTGTCCCATCATTCATTAGTATATCTATCAGTGGTTATTAAGAACAGTGATCTAGATGCAACTCTGGTTCATGCAGTCCTTCAGCTAATTGCAAGAAAATACACTAGAAAAATTCTTTCTTTTCTTCATTTTCTTTGTTCCCTACATTCTCTCCCCAAGCATCTGCTATTGGCCACTCTCAGAAAACTTACTACACTGGTGAAATTTTTTGTTCATATCCTCTAACAAGTAATACTCACTCCAGAATATAAAAGGACAGAACTCTAGGTCGTGTTCTTATAGCACCTTGAGTCTATTAACAGACAATAAGTATATATAATACAAACATATCATGGATTAAAACTCATATTTTGCCACATAAAAAATTAAAATTGCTAGACACCAGTCCTGTTACAGTGACACAGTATTGTGAAGGCAGTTTTATATTTCCCAGCCTGGGCTGACCCCCTTCTCTGCACAGCAAGGCTATGCCTTTACTTTCACCTCTCCTCCCAGAGGTGGGGCAATGCTATGTGAGTGACTTTCCTTACTTCAGGACTAACTGGGAAGGGTAGGAGATGTAGATGAGCTTCTTCACCCATAGGTGCTAAAGCAAAGCAGGCATTAGCGCTGTGTCATTGACTGTGACATCCATCAGTCCCAGGAAAGAAGTCTGAAGGAGGTTCTGATAGGGTAGGCACAAGTGAGGAACAGAAAATGATCCCCTTTGGACTCCCCTGCCACCTTAGATTAGTTCTTTCCACCTCTGGAAAAGGGACAGCTCCATCCACACAACCACATCACAGTAGATAAGGAGGAGGATTTGGGGGGAAGAGAGGAGACAAAGTGAAAGAGCTTGCCATTCCCTACATGTAGCCAAAAAACTCAGCACTACCCATATACTTGAAAGAATCCAGACTATTTCTATTCTGTGTTCAGAAAATCCATAGAGACAGGTTTAGTCTAAAAATCTATGGCATACGTGGTGTGCCAGAGACAATTGGTTCAGTTCTGCAGCTGAAGAACCAAGTAAGTCAAAAAAAGGTAACAGGCTCTGAGAACAGACATTGTATGCAGTGGGGACAAATAACTCATTCACTTTAAATACGACACATAATATAAAATTGAACTGCAATATAAATATTACTCTAATAACATACTAAAATAGTAGCAAGGTGTTATGACATTATCTAATAAGTGCCAACAGCTTGTACTGGAAGTGGAAGTTATAAGAGGATGATCATAGAATCATAGAATTGTTAAGGTTGGAAAAGACCCTTAAGATCATCAAGTCCAACCGCTAACCTATCACTGTCAAGTCCACCACTAAACCATATCCTCAAGCACCACATCTACCCTTCTTTTAAATACTTCCAGGGATGGACACTCCACCACCTCCCTGGGCAGCCTGTTCCAATGCCTGACAACGGTGAAGAAGTTTTTCCTAATAGCCAACCTAAACTTCCCCTGGCACAGCTTAAGGTCATTTCCTCTCGTCCTATCGCTTGTTACTAGGAAGAAGAGACCGACCCCTGCCTTGCTACAACCTCCTTTCAGGTGGTTGTAGAGAGCAATATGGTCTCCCCTCAGCCTCCTCTTCTTCAGGCTAAACAACCCTAGCTCCCTCAGCTGCTCCTCATGAGACTTGTTTTCTAGACCCTTCACCAGCTTTGTTGCCCTTCTTTGGACACGTTCCAGCACCTCGATGTCCTTCTTGTAGTGAGGGTCCCAAACCTGAACACAGTACTCGAGGTGCGGCCTCACCAGTGCCGAGGACAGGGGCACGATCACCTCCCTGCTCCTGCTGGCCACACTATTCCTGATACAAGCCAGGATGCCATTGGCCTGCTTGGCCACCTGGGCACACTGCTGGTTCATGTTCAGGCGGCTGTCAACCAACACTCCCAGGTCCTTCTCCTCCAGGCAGCTCTCCAGCCACTCCTCCCCAAGACTGTACCGTTGCATGGGGTTGTTGTGACCCAAGTGCAGGACCCGGCAGTTGGCCTTGTTGAATCTCACACTGTTGGCTCCCACCCATCAATCCAGCCTGTCCAGGTCCCTCTGTAAGGCCTTCCTGCCCTCCAGCAGATCGACACTTCCACTCAGCCTGGTGCCCTCTGCAAACTTACTGAGGGTGCACTCAACCCCCTCACTCAGATCATCAATGAAGCTATTGAACAGGACTGGCCCCAACACTGAGCCCTGGGGAACCCCGCTCGTGACTGGCCACCAACTGGATTTGACTCCATTCACCACCACTCTCTGGGCTCGGCCATCCAGCCAGTTTTTAACCCAGTGCAGAGTGCACTTGTCCAAGCTGTGAGCAGCCAGCTTCTCCAGGAGAATGCTGTGGGAGGCAGTGTCAAAGGCCTTACTAAAGTCCAAGTAGACAATGTCTACAGCCTTTCCCTCATCTGCTAAGCAGGTCACCTTATCATAGAAGGAGACCAGGTTAGTGAGGTAGGACCTCCCTTTCATAAACCCATGCTGGCTGAGCTCGATCCCCTGGGTGTGCTGCATGTGCTGCATAATGGTATTCAAGGTAATCTGTTCCATGACCTTTCCCAGCACCATGGTCAGGCTGAGAAGCCTGTAGCTCCCTGGATCCTCCTTCCAACCTTTCTTGTAGAGTGGCGTCACATTCTCTAGTTTCCAGTCATCTGGGACCTCCCTGGTTGACCAGGACTGCTGATAAATGATGGACAGTTGCTCGGCGAGCTCCTCTGCCAGCTCCCTCAGTATCCTCGGGTGGATCCCAACCAACCCCATGGACTTGTGAACATCGAAGTGAAGGAGCAGGTCAGTGACTGCCACCTCTTCAACAAGTGGGACTTCATTCTGCATACTATCTCCATCTCCCAGCACAGAGGCCTGACAACCCCGAGGATGACCAGTCTGACTATTAAAGACTGAGGCAAAAAAAGCATTAAGTACCTCAGCCTTCTCATCATCTTTCCTGGCAAGGTTACCTTCCACATCCAACAAAGGAGGGAGATTCTCCCTGGCCCTCCTTTTGTCACTGATGTATTTATAAAAACATGTTTTTGTTATCTTTAATGGTGGTGGCCAGTTTAAGTTCCAGCTGGGCCTTTGCCTTTCTAATCTTTTCCCTGCATAACCTCACAACATCCTTGTAGTCCTCCTGAGTCACCTGCCCCTTCTTCCCAAGGCGGTAAGCGCTCCTTTTTCTCTTGAGTTCCAGCCAAACTCCCTATTCAGCCGAGCCAGTCTTCTCCCCCGCCTGCTCGACTTACGGCACATGGGGACAGCCTGCTCCTGCACCTTTGAGACTTCCTTCTTTAATAACATCCAGCCTTCCTGGACTCCTTTGCCCTTCAGGACTGCTTCCCAAGGGACTCTGTTAACCAGACTCCTTAACAATCCAAAGTCTGCCCTTCTGAAGTCCAGGGTACTGGTTTTGCTGACCCTCTTCCTTACTTCTCCAAGAACTGAAAACTCTGTCAGTCATGGTTGCTCTGCCCAAGACAGCCTCTGACCACCACATCACCCACCAGGCCTTTTGGCTTTTGGGAGTAATAACTATACAAATATAATACAAATATGTAAATAAATGCATAAAGTTTTGTTTGCATGATATTATAGACTGGAGAGTATCAAATGTTCTTGGGTGGAAAATGTTAATTTCAGTGTTATCAGGTATATGTTTATATTTTTTAAAAGTGTTGTTGTTGGGTATTTTTTTCTTTTTAAATATATTTTTCAGAACCAGTCATAGCAAGCACATTTCTTGTAATCCTTCTGAGAAGAGTTCATGGTTATGATTTTCCACAAGAAAAAAAAAGAAAATAAGGTAGTTCTCTATCTTACACATATGCTAGGAAGTAAGTGGGAGTGAAAGTGTGAGGAATCTCTAACACACAACTGCAACTCATTTGTTTCAGTATTGCCAAAATGAATACATTCCAAGTAAATGTGCATTTCTCTACAGAATCACAATCACCTCCAGTCCCCAGCAACACAACCACACAATAGATGTCCCATACTTCCACTGGGGTCACCTGCCATGTTCAGCAAGTCCTATCTAGGTAGGTCCTACCTAGGACACTGAATTATAGGGGAAAATAACCCATATTCCCGTCCTGGATTGATGTTCATACATCATTCTACTAGAGCGGTCATGTTCAAATAGATACAAGTATAAATATTCCTTTCTCTCCCTCTTTATTATCTGAATTTTTCAAAAAGTTCTGGCTAAGGTTTTGTGTGACATTCTGGTTTTATAAGGCGCCTCCTTTTCTGCTTTGGTAATCAGCTTATTCCCTCTGGAATAAGCACCTCTGCTCAGTTCTTCACACAGATATGCTTGCAGCATTGTTTCTACCCTGCATATTCTGTCCCAGCTCCAGCAGAGCTTCTATTTGTAGTTCTGCTCCTCTGTCTCCAGGATCTTCTCATCTCCACCTGAGAGGTGAACACCTGTGTTTAGCAAAGTAGGGCTTTACACTGAGTTACTCTGCCCTAAGATCGCTAACTGTACTGAACTTGGTGGCTGGTCTTTGGAACAGCTTCTGTCATCAGCTTCTTTTTCACCATAATATTTTTAAATAAAAAGTTTGGAATAAGAGGGGAAGGGTAACAGTCACTCCCTTAGCTAATCTAGCCCATGTTCACAGTTCTCAGATACCAAAATGTGATTCATCATGTTCATACTGACATGTAATGGTTGTGGTATTTCTTATCTAAGTCTTCATTCTTTTTCCAGAAAACAAACAAAAAAGAAACACTTTGTCATATAATCATAGTTAAAATAATGGATTACAAAGAATATTAAGAAACTAAAAAGTTTCCCATCTAAGGCTTATACAAAGTGCAGTTGATTAAAAAAAACCAACACTCCAACATACAAACCCACAGCCAAAAGCCATGAACTATGAGGATGTTCTGAAAGCACACAGATATTTTAAGATTTCTCAAACAAGGCACATCTGCATCCTTAATTCTGTCCCATTGGGATGTCATTATGACACAGATATTAGCCATTAATATTTAGTTAAAAGACATCTGAAACATAAATGCAATTTTCTTCTCGTCTAACCCAACTCCACTTAATATTTTCCTTCACATGCAGCATAATATGAGCAATGTACTATCAGGCATTCATGAGGCTAATTCACCTTGCTGAACAAGGTCTTACCTGACACTAAGCTATTTCCTGTTGTTTCCTGAGTGCAATAAGCTGTGTCATAATTAAGATCATTAAGCAGGTTAAAAGTATATCAGGGAATTTTCTAATACTGATTTCTACCAGTTGACAGGGATCACAAAAGGCCTTCCTTCTAGTGCTTCAGCTGGAGCTCAAACACTGATGTTTAGAGAGGGGACAGCTCCAAAGAGGAACTGTTAAATATCCATAACTCTTTTTGTAGCTAGATTTCTTTTGTAGAGTCTAGACCAAAAAGGAACTAACTCACACAACCATGCACACATACACACACACAGAGCTTCAGGTCACGCTTCAATTATCATAAAATATTTGGAGAGAGGCATCATGCAGAGACGTCCCTGTCTGAATCACAGCTTTAGATTTTCCAAAGTGTCCAAAGTAATGTTATTTCAGCCTCATAACTTTGTCATGTGTCCTGGTTTTTTCTGGGATAGAGTTCATTTTCTTCACAGTAGCTAGTATGGGGCTGTGTTCTGGATTTGTGCTGAAAACAGTGGTGATAATGTGGAGATGTTTCAGTTGTTGCTAAGTAGTGTTTACCCTAGTCAAGGACTTTTCAGCTCCCCATGCTCTGCTGGTGCACAGGAAGCTGGGAGGGGACACAGCCAGGACAGCTGACCCCAACTGACCAAAGGGATATCCCACACCGTATGGCATCATGTGCAGCTGGGGGAAGAGGGAAGGGGGGGACGTTTGGAGTGATGGCACTTGTCTTCCCAAGTAACTGTTACGTGTGATGGAGCCCTGCTTTCCTGGAGATGGCTGAGCACCTGCCTGCCCATGGGAAGGAGCAAATGAATTCCTTGTTTTCCTTTGCTCACGTGCAGCTTTTGCTTTACCTATTAAACTGTCTTCATCTCAATCCGCAAGTCTTGTCACTTTTACTCTTCTGATTCTCTCCCTCATCCCACCCGGGGGGAGTGAGTGAGTGGCTCTGTAGTCCTTAGTTGCCAGCTGGGGTTAAACCATGACATCATGTCTTACTGTTTGATGTTTCTAGGATGCAAAGCAGTCTAATACAATTCACAACAAATACTATATTGTTCATTAAAGTATTACCTTGTGCTGAAAAGAGGTGGCAGACTACAGAGCAGTTACTGAGAAGTCTGATATGCTGCAGCAAGGAAAAAAATGCTTGAAATTCCTGAGTCCTTCAAATCTGCGTGGCAATATTTAATGTACTGAAGTCAAAGGATAAGAAATAATTTCTGGGGTTTTATTATCTGGTTTCTTTGTAATCAGAGCAACCAGTAGTGAGTTACTAGTGCCCAGTGAAAATTTACTCTGTCACCATGGTTATTTCAGGTAATTGTAGAGCTATTAATCTCCAAAGACATAAAACAATATTAATGCTATATCTATAAAACATTTAAGAAGTAGTTTCAATTTACAATGTTTTACAAGCAATTTATGGGTCACAGCCTTACTGAAGAACTGACTTAAATTTAGAAGCGAGGTCACTTAATAACTTGGATACTCCCTCCCAAGCTTCCAACTTTTTAAAGACCCTACTTTAGAGATCATACTGACCTTCCAGGAGGTCAGTCCACGGAATCTTTCAGTACTATTCAGAAACTTATATAGCAATGTCTATACTAATTTTCTACATTTATGGTTGTTGTGAAAGAGTATAACTGAATTTTTTTTCACTGACTCTTGGGTAAAAGATTATTCACCTGTTTACATGGAGCATATTAGAAGCTGTTGATATACAGGGAAGCAATTTATTTTGCTGAAGACAAATGAGCACAATTTTTTTTAACAGCTTAATCTGTATGAGAGGAACAACATATGCTCTGAATGGCTAATCTCTCGATTCAAGGAGTGTAATGATGATGAGTATACTTCATTAACACATTTTTACAGGTACAATTCTATATTAATATTAGTGAATAACACAGGCCATATTGCTTATGCAGTAAAACTTGAGACTCTAGATCTCAATCTTGTCTACTGCTATGATAAATTCACTTTCCAAAAAATACAAGTAGAAATAGTGACTGCTAACATTTTTACTTCTACAGACATTTTATGGCTAATCTTACAAAACAACTTTTTGGATCCCAGATACTAGGTTCATGTAAACATGCAAGAATCTTTTCAGCTTTCTTAAAAAAGTTCTGAATCCTCAGGGTTGCAGAGAAAAGTTTTCATATGCAGCCAAACTGCTATTCAAAAAACAGATGGTGCAAAAGAATTGCTCCAAGAGCAATTCTAATCTTAGAATTTAAAGGCTTCGCTGAGGGCCTGACTCAAAACATCTGAGCTCGTGGTATCGGACTACTTATAGTAAGTGATATAGTGAAAGATGCTAACATTAAACATCCTTCAAATCTTGGCATTATCTTCCCTACATACTAAAATGCATATTGACCAAAAGATGTTCATCAAACAATGCTGATTTCTTCCTACAGTATCATAAGGAAGACATAAACTCTGTTTAACTAGTTACTTAACTCAGGTTTGCAACTGATTTGTATTGTGAAAACAAGATATAATTTTTTAAACTTGCAAAAAAAAAGATAGATTTTTATAAATGTTTTTGGCTCAAAACTTCTAAACTATGTCTTTGTGGTTTATCACTGTACAATGAGAGTCATGTAAAAACATAAATCCACATTTTTTTGTTTTGTCAGAATTATCAAGGCTTTTAACATTTAATATGCTGGCTTGGGTTTAAATCCTAAAAAAGATACTGTTTTCACAGTTGGCAACCAAAACAGATAGTATTCTTCTCTCAACTCATACTCCAGAATAGTAATGACACGGTCCTGATTAACTGCTTATCACAAAGGCCATTTTTTATCTGATTTAAATGTCAGTAGGCCTATCAGAAGCTCGTGGAGTGCAGGGACCTGTTGAATTGCCTAGAGATTAAATCATACGTCTTGAGCTGGCAAAAGGCATACCTGGCAAGAGAGCTCAACCCAGCAGTAAAAAAGACACACACAAACACAAAACAAAACAATGAAACAAAATCAAACAAACAAACAAAAAAACAAACCCCAAATCAAACCAAACCAAAACAAAACAGACAAAAATAAGACCATCTTGCTCCTGGAACTATTCAGCATGTGTGAAAATAAGCTTTTATGACTGACTTGGAGAAAGTGTTGATTGAGTTATCAAACTCATCTGGTTATGCCCAGATGTCCAAAATCTAAGATCAGTGTACAAATTTAAAAATAATTCATAATGGAAAGTTTAGTACCTAAATTCAATGCAGTTATTGGAAATCATATATCCATATGTTATCTCAGGTATTTAACGTAAGCAAAGTCTTCCCAGTTATTTGAACTCTTGCAAAATCTCTAAAAATAGGCATAGCTTACAGCATGTTTGCTTACCTATCATCATGTCCAAGTTCGCTTTTTTAAATATGTCAGTAAATCTAGCGGTTTCACTGATAACTATGATGCAATATGAAGATTTAACTGCTACCATGCAACATTACAAAGACTACATAAAAAATCTAAATTACTAACTGTAGATCTTCCTGCTTAAAAAAATTTGATCATTCTTGCAGGTGGTTAGAGGAAATGTACTATTTTGTTATGGCGCTATGTATGTGGCAGACATAAACTTGAAAAGGTTTTGTATAAATTCTCATTTCCTTTTGCTATTTCCCTGTGAGAAAGTTGGACTTCTGTGCCCTGTAAGGGTGAATATCAATATCTGCCTCTGCAGACTTCAGAGCAGACCAAATCCCCTTACAAAAAAGAGGTGGAGTTTTTTTGGTCCAAATTTTAGTGTGATTTAAAAGACAATAAATCCAAAATATGACAGTGGGCATCTCTGCTTACCATAATCTGAGCAAGTGCAATGGGACACAGCCTGTGCTAATTATTACAACTTACACAAGCTTCAGTCACTTGCATCCATGGACCTATAGGTAGTGTTCAGTCCAAAAAGCTGAAGATTTAGGATTTGTTGATCCCATTATGTAAACTTCAGCTAACAGTATACATGACCAGTATTTGAGGCTTTTAATCACATTGACCAATTTCATAAAATGATGATTTACAAACTAATTCCCTCCCAAACCCTTACAAGGACAAGATTCTAGATGCTGATCTTGCAGAAACTGCCAGAGAGTTACAAAAAATGCTTCAAGGAAGACTCCTACCTCAGAGAAAGAATACTGTGCCGTTACCACAGCCTGTCAGACTTCAGCTGCTTTCTCTTACAGTAAAAACTCTATCAGTTCAGCCCAGTCAAATACAATACTGCTGCGTTCCATAGCCATACCACATACCTTTAGAACATTCACTTTATCACTCATCAAAATCCCAAGAAAATAAGAGAAACAGCAGGTGATTTCCTGTTCAGGAAAATATTACAAAGCTTTTTTCAGATTTTTAAACTAATATTACCACTGCAGTTATCTGGAGCCCTTTCAGATTTGTTCCTTGTAAGGATAAACTTGATTATATGAGGCATGTAGTTGCAATCCTAGTAAGTTAAACAAATAAGTACATAAAATCCTGTTTTCTTCTGGCCTTTTTTCTATTTCTACAGCCCAAGGAAGTCTTAGGTCATACTTATAGCTGATTCTCCCAACACATCCAGGCAGGAAAGACTGTAGGAAGGTATCCCCTGAGCTGCTTCCAAGAACTCAGCACACCCACATAGTAGAGTGCATTGTACATTAACCACCACAACAAACACAGCTTTGTTAGTGCCATGCTGGATCAGGTTCAGCAAGCCCCATCTTGCAGCACTGGTGTAGTTTTGGTGCCTGAAGCTGTCACGGTGAACTAAAACATCTCCTAATCACAGCCTTCCTCTGTTTAGCCTGTGATACATCTTTAGTGCCTTTTTACTCTTTCCTTTTTTTACCAACCACCTACACAACTTCTTTTCCACCTTATGAAGCCTGAGAGTGCAAGCCAGGACCTCCACCATGCACTGTGTATCATCTGACCTGCTATGGCTCCGTAGCTCATTACTTGGAACTATGTCTCTCAGTATCTGCAGAAATTTCACTCTAAAGGTGTGTCGCTGACACTTGCATTTGTTTAAGAAGAAACAGGTCTAGTAAAACAGTTTCAACCAGTTCTAGCCTGGCTGATCTGATTGAAAACATCACATAATAATAATCCATGCTGTTATAAAAACTGCTGGCTTCTTTTCTACTCTCAAATCCCTGGATGAAAATATACGTCAAAGCCCATCATTATCTCTCATTAAAGGAATTAATTGTAGAAGAGAGGCCAAAGGAAATAAAAGAGTGCGTATATATACACACACATATGTGTGTGTGTGTATATATATATATATATATGGGGTTTTTTTCCAAAAAAGTCAAATATGCAGTCTCTTCACTATTTCCCCAACTCTTCAAAACAAGTACCTGAACCTAGGTTGGAAAGGCAGGTAGATTTGACCCCTAAAAAGGATACCTTTGAAAAGTTGTCTATACGAGGATGTCCAGGAGCCCTGACAGGCCTCTTCAGGACAGGAATTAACCTCAGCAGAGCCGCACATGACCCCTTGCTAATTGTTCATGACTGCCTTTTCACTTGCATATCAAAGAGATTACTTGTCTTATTTGCAAATTGTATATCCAGCCTTAGCAAGGATTAAACTTTCTATGTAAAATGTTGTTTGGTTAGTCATAGCTCTGCACTGTCATGCTTTGATATTCAACAGGTAGTATACAGAATGTACAGCATAGCAGAATAAGACAGGCTGTTCACTTTCCTTCTGTGGCTTGCTCCCAGCACTGTTACTTTCACAGCATCCTTACCACCCCTGACTCTGAGCCTGCTAAAATTTCCTGTTTGGTTACCTGAAAGACTTTAAAGTAGTTGGGCCCCTTCTGACTCTGTCAAATTTTTGCAATACAGCTCGAAGGCAAAAATTAGTCATCCAGTGAGATCTTTGGCTACGGTACCATGATCATAGTTGCTCCCAGTAAATAAACAAACACTGGTACCCGGTGCCAATAGGGAAGGGAATTCTGTGCATGCCATACAAATTAACCAGATAGTTAGTCTCTCTGCTCCTGTAACTGATAATATCACAGATATTGCTACTTACCTCCAACTATCTGCCAGTTTGTATACAACAAAATTCTAAAGCTCGTGGTGCATTCTCACCTGCACTTTAAAACATTATATGCAATTCTACAGGGTTTACAGGTTTTCTTGCAATCATTGTGAATTCTCCAGGTGTACAGGTGCCAGACTGAGAATTTTCACCTCTCTTCCTGCAATCAGAGTATATGCATTCACTTGCCAAGGTTCAGCTGGAGTAGTCTCACCTGATGGTTATGCAAGATTGTCCCTCATACCTACAAGGTGATATTTCACATTTTGCTTTCTGTTGCTCTTTTTTCACTTTCTCACTGTGACTTTTTGTATCTCAAGTTTATAAAACCCTATTCTAATCATTCCATTCCTTTTATGTTCTGCTTTAATTTCTTCTTGCTTTTTTCTTTAGGGTGGCTCTCTATCAGAAGAACAAAATCACGTCACAGGGTAGAGTTCAGCTTCATAATTCTTTAATAACTACAGGTGTAAATATAGGTAATCACCAAAATCATGAGCTGGTTTAAATGAGAAACATCCTCCTGAAATTCATGTACCTAAACTGATTTAAACGAATGAAGAACTGTTTCATTGTTTCACTGTTCATGGTTTCACTGTTTCACTGAGGAATGAATGAGGAGTATTTCTTTGAGCAAAGCAAAGCTAATAATTTCTGACAGCTCACTCATGACCTTTTCAAAAACCTATCCACAAAACAGTTTGTTCACAGTATCATATTTACAACTTCTGTCCAGGTGTTATACTATTAAAGCAAAGTTAAAAACAAAAACAAACTCAAAAACCCTCTTCTGTATTTTGCAAAAAGACGCTTTTATTTGCCAGGTCATTGAGAAGATTTTCTTTACAGATACAATCCAACATACTAAAAAGGCTTCAGGATTTTTATACAGGCTCCCTACAGCTACAATAAGTTCTATAAAAGAAGAGCCAGATTTGCTCCACTCAAGCTATGCATGGGAGCTGACATCCACCTGTACAAAATCTGTTCCAGGATTGAGAATGTGAAGTAATGAAAAACACCTAGAAGAGCAGGATAATGATTCAAAGCACCACAGAGAGAGCATCACACTATCCAAGTCATTTCCTAATACAGTGACCTAAATCTAATCAGTGATGCATGGTAATATATGAAAACACATTCTTTACCACCTGCAGCAATGCATCTCACCTGTGATATGTTGCATGTATTAGACTCCAAGTGCTATATAATTAATCACATTCTGCTTATCTAAATATTCCCCCAGTGTGCGTATAGACTGTTTCTTTCTTCTAGGTCAAAAACTTCACTGACAGCTAAGGAATTTTTGTCATGTACTTCTGCTGACAAATTTCATCCTTTGTTTTTAAATTGTTATGGAATGGACCTGTTTATGTAAAAAATTAAAGGCTCTTCTTCAGAATTGTTTAATATCATGGTAAGAAAATAATATATTTTAACTGTAAACTCTCTGAGTCTCACAGCGTGATATAAATAATGTTACCAGATTTGAACTTAGGATATGTTATTGCTAAGTTCACCTTTTCTAATATTTCTTACATATTTTTAAAAAACCTTATAGTAACAATTTTAAAGATAATAAAATATCTATCAAATTGCTCTTCATGCCAGAACTTAAAAATAGAGCTAAACAATAATATTTTTATTATGAAAAGTATCAGCCAAAGATCTTTTTCAATGAAAATATTTTTGTGGCCTTTTATTGAAAATTTTCCTAGATTTTTTTCAGTGAAAATCTAAAAGACTTCTGAATTTTTAATAAATGTGTTATATTAAGATAACATAAATTAATATAAAGCTGTATACATTTAAAGACAAAGAAGTCATGCTGAGTTAAGGCTGGATGCACTGCATTAAAAACAAAAAAAAAAGAAAGAAGAACTGCCACAGCAAGATATTTCATTGTAAGGCTTTGTTCACAAAGCAGAAATGATGAAAACCTCAGAAAATAAGCAAACAAATCACATACTCTTTAGATTTCTAGACCAAACCACAGTGTAAAATGTTGAGCTAACCTTGGGGGAAGCAGAATAACCTTTGGAAGGTTTCTTGAACTACACACAGCGTCTAAACCTTCAGCCTCTTATTTATTACCAATTTTAGCACCACTAGGCACTTTGTGTGAAATTTTATCAGAATATTAGTACATGCCTTTGGTGTTCAAAGGCATGAAACTCCATTTTTCTGGCCTCTTAACTGCACCCAAGTAATGTATTAATGAACTGTTATAGCTGCTTGTTATGACCTATTACATTAACCCGCTTCATACTAATAAGTATGTCACATGTACCTTATTTCTGCAAGAACTAAAAGGAAATGAAGCAATTTTTACTCTCCTGATGTTGTGCAAGATATTAGAAGTGGCTCAAACAAATCCTGTTTCAGCTTAAGAAAGCCATAAATTCGTAATTTTATTCTTAATTGACAAATACAAGACTCTGATTTTCCAAGTCCAAGCATCTGGTATTTTAGTGTCTGGTTTATATGCAGTGAAATATCAAATGCATAAAAAATATAATCAACAAAATACACAAACACAAGACATCATCAATTTCAGATATAGTTTTTCAAATACAAACAAAATCATCTCTGATATCATGTTTTAATATTAGCATATTTAATACTAAATTGCAGAAATAAGCACATAAAAATGTGTGTAATACTCAAAGGCCAATCAAATAAATCCTACTTAGACAGGCTTCAAAATTCAGAATTATGGTTTGTTACATTTTACCGCATATTTCCTCTTTGCAAAGGGATTCTGCAGGCGTAGCCATACAAAGACACAGAAAGACATCCTGGTTATTGAGTAGTTTCAAAGACATCCTGTGGACTTTATCTGTGGGTGTAATAAGGGACACACTGACTTTCCTTAGGCTGTGCTTTCCAGGGCTTACCAAATAAGCTAATGATTTTTTCTTGTGATGTCAATAGCTGGGGAAAGAACAAACACACTTGCCTGGACCTTTGAAAGACACATAGTTTTATACTGAGTCTAGGATGAACTTCAGTTTCAATGCAGAGAAAAGGAAAGTGAATCCATATAGATATGCACATGGAAACTGCTGAGGCGTTCGGGCAGCCTATACCATGATGACTAACATCCCTGTTCATTGATCTGCACATATTTTGGCAGATAAAATATTGCTCCAGACCAAAACTGAACCAAATGCATTGAAAAGAATAACACAAAGACTAGACAGACTATCAAAAATTTTATCATGATACAACACATACACTAGATTTTGGAATAGTTGTAATTTCCCAGTTATTATTATAATGGATAAATGAAACCAATAAAGCCATTATCTTCCATCAGAAGTTTGTCTGAATACAGAAACTGTGATAAATCAGTTTCTAATAAGGAACTTTTGTTCATTTGGAAGTGTAGGCTCTATCACAGAACAGCCAAACATGATTGTTGTACACCAGCTCCAATCTGTGGACAGTCCCAAGTTCACTGAAATAGGAAAGTCAAATACAGCTAGTTTTTTCACATTTAGCAGTCCATACAAAATCTGCCATCAGAAGAATCTTATCTAGGCAAAAAGATTGTTCATTTTGTTACCAGCATTTTTTCTCTAGGAACAGTCAAATGACTGCAATTTAAAAGTGAAAGCCATGATATTGTGTGAGCATTTTTTGCATGATTTCAGGGAAAGGCAAAGAAAAAACAAATATTTGTTACAGATTGAATAACAACAAGTTCATAAAGACTATCTGTTGTACCATAAAACTTGAAGCAACTATAAAAAGAAAACAAGGAGAAAGGTAGAAAATTTCACTATGTGCTTAGGGTAATATTAATTCCAGGGAAAAAGGCTTAAAAATCAAGCACTTCAAATTATATTGGACATTGACACAGGTTTTTGTAGTCATTTTGGATTCAAATTGATTGTTGACCCACACAAACCAATTGTCTCAATTCTTAAATGGGAAGTTACAGAGAAGAGGACAGAATGATCTAACATCTTTTTCCATCCTTAATGTCTTCTCTACAGGTATTTATGTTGTAAATGACAAATCATGGGCCTAAACCCAAAAGACTTTGAGTAAGAGGGAAGTGAGAAGAGAAGGTTGTAGTAAAGAATACTGTCAAGAAAATTATTCTAGTAGTCTTATAAAGTCTTTCATTATTTTATTTTCTCTCTCGTTTTGAATTTTAGCCTGACATCTGGATGTCTACACATCTATAGTATCAAAATTTTTACTTCAGTGTAGTTAATTAATGAGGGGGTTTTTTAGTTAATTTTTTTCCTTCCAGAAACAGGAAAGTTGCTGTTTCATCACCACATAAAAATATGCAGAAGTTATATTTTTTAACAATAAATTATAAGAACTAAGTTATTTATAATGGAAAAGTGAGAAGAGTTATTCAAACGTTCTCTCTCTTGTACATAAGATTAGCTAAAACTGTTTAAAATTTAGGTAATATATTGAAAAAATTCTCCTATACATTGGTCAGATAGAAGATGCAGTTGTTCATGAAGGACTCTTGCTCAACATCAGGCAGTTCAGGATGACAAGTGTCATGATTTTATTTTTATTTATAAACCGTAAATCTATGGCATCTTTAAAGTTAAGGAATTTCTTTAAGTCCCAAGTTTCTCCTCTGTATCCACAATGCATATTTATCATATGAATCATCTTATTAACCCTAACAGCTTTCAGTAATTTTGAAGTCAACACAACCTGATTGTCTTTCTATTTGTCATATACATTTTAGAGACAGTCAACTGTCTTGGCCATAAATAAATTTTACATTTAGAACAGAGTGTAATCTGCTGTACAAAACTGTTGTTGACATAATCCAAAGTATACATCAGACACTAACCTGACAAATCACTAACATATGAAACATTAACTATTAAATTCATTTTAAGTCTTCCTCCTGTTAGCCCCCAGAATGAATATCCATCATTTGGGGGTTTTCTTATTGATGCTTACATGGTAAGTATCATAATTTCAAAAGTACAAGATATGTAACTGTAGTGCTTTAAAATAATATTGAAAATTATTTTTTCCCCAGAAAATACCTATAGATCAGGCAGAGAGAAAATGGCAGGAAAGATACTAATATAAACTTTTCCTTGCTCTTGCTGAACATGTATATCTCAGTCATATCATGGTGGGGTAGTTTGATTTCATATTATGTATTGTATTAAAACAGATGGCTGACAAGTTTTACCATGAAAACTACTAAATTGTTAACGTACCTAGATTTCTACCCAAGGAAATCAGGTAATCTCCCACTTCCCACATTTCTGCCATCCCTCTGACCATGCTGCACGTACAGAATGTATGCCATGGAGAAAGTAACACTAAGGGATTATACCTATCATCTCTGGCTGAATATTTCTGAGTCTGAAATATCATTTTCAGAAAGGATTCAGGTGACAAAATGTAAGCCTACTGAAAGGAGGGATTGGGTTTGCTTAACCTATTTCAAACACTAAAGAATCCTTAAATTACACTCTCTGATATCTCAAGGCAAGGTACAAGAAGACAGTTCATTGTGCTCACATTTTTACTACATGGAAGTAACTTCCAAGCTCAAACTTTGATTTGCTTTTGTTTGCCTTAAAAAAAACCAAATGGGATTGAAGAACAAATGAGTAAAATGTTAATTCATTTACCTTATACACAGCAAATGTCCTGTGGACTTATGTCAACTGCTGATGAATGGAAATGAACAAATGGATGGCTAAACCTTTCTTAATCCGCTAATAAGTGATTTAATCCAGTTAAGTTAATTCACTTTTAGTTTATAACAGTGGAAGCATATCTTCCTAGCCACATTGCATCTATTGAAATGATCTACTGTGCATGAGATGTGATGTCACAGGATGCACTCCATTCTTCTCTGTTAGCTAAAGACATCCTGCTGAAAACAAAAGCAGTGAAATCCTACCAATTTAGAATATCATTGTCTCCCACTAGAATAACTTTCTGCTGAAAGTATAAGCCACTGGGGAACATGCTGTAAGCATGTGAAACAAAAATTCCTTAAGAAATGCATAACAACATAGAACTCATTAAGACCTATAAGCATCCATTCAGCATATTAAGGTAGTGCAGAAAACTCAGATATTGTGGCAGTGGCCCTGGGAATACCAAGTATCAAAAGAAGGGTGATGTCCTGCCTGACAAATACCAGAGTATTTGATCATGTGTCTCCTGCCTGAAATCTATAATTATGGGTTGGAGCACATCCCTTAATTAGAAGCCTGGTCTTGGTTAAGGAATTCAAGTGGTGGGGAAATGCACTAGTTCTCCCAGCCTTGTCCAGCCAAGCACAGCAAGATACACCTTCTCTCCCACTGAGCAGGCAAGTCTTTTGTAGTTCATGCATTCTGTCTCCAGGTCTTATCTACCAGTTTCTGGCAAACTGCTGATGTCTCCTGAAGATCATCTCCTCTCCACATTTGCTTACCCATGGAGACGTTCTCTTTTCTTTTTTTGTTCTTTTGGCTTTGACAGGTTTGACGTGTGGACATGAAGGCAAGTGCAAGGTCCTGCACCTGTATCAGGGAAATCCCCAATATCAGGGAGACCGGGAGATGAATTAATTGAGAACAGACCTGTAGAGAAGGACTTGGGGATACTGGTGGATGGAAAATCAGATATGAGTCAGCAATGTGTGCTTGTGGCCCTGAAAGCCAACCATATCCTGGGCTGCAGAAAAAGAAGTATGGCCAGCAGGTCAAGGGAGGTGATTCTTCCCTCTTCTCCACTTTCATGACACTCTACCTGGAGTACTGCATCCAGCTCTGGGGTCCCCAGTACAAGACATGGACCTGTTGGATTTTATCCAGAGGAGGACCATGAAAATGGTCAGCGGGCTGGAACACTTCTGCTGTGAAGAAAGGCTGAGGCAGTTGGGGTTGTTCAGCCTGGACAAGTGAAGGCTCCGGGGAGACCTTATTGTGGCTTTTCAATATATAAAGGGGTCTTACAATACAAAGAAAGAAAGGAATTTTACCAAGGCTTGTAGTGACAGCACAAGAGGCATCAGTTTTAAACTGAAGACAGTAGATTTAGTTTGGCTATAAGGAAGAAATCTTTTACAATGAGGGTGGTGAGACACTAGTACATGTCACCCAGAGAAGTTCTGGATGCCGCAGCCCTGTAAGTGTTCAAGGTCACATTGGGTGGATCTTTGAGCTACCTGAGTGAAAGATGTCCCTACCTGTGTCAGGGGGGTGGACAAGATGATCTTTAAAGGTCCCTTCCAACCCAAAACATTCTGTGATTCTATGATTCCCTGCAGACCACATTTTCAGCTTCTACCTGATTTCTTCCCAAGTTAAGTACTCTCTTGCCATGAGGGACATATAAGCAACCTCACACTCTCAAAGTATTACAATATTTCTAGTTTCAGTTTTTCTAGCTTCAGCTTTCAAACCACACCATGTTTGCAAAATTAAAATAAAATTAAGTTCTCTTTTATTAGAGTATATTCCTTCATGAAAAAAGAAGGAAATCAGAAGACATCTTAACCTTTATTAGATAAAGATTATCAAGTTTCTCAGTGGAAAAAAAATGTTTGCTAGAGCCTTATAACACTTTTTTTAGTCTCTTTGCAATATGCAAACACCATATTTAAGCAATGAATACTGGAAATCAATAACGACTTCCAGTGATAATACCACAAATGCTGAAGACAGTCATTTTAATTACACTTTTCATTTTGTAATTTATATACTCAGAATCACATATGTTTCCTTACCAAAATTATCCCCAGGAACTAGGGTTCAGCTGATCTACCCTGAGAATTATTTTACTGGTCCCCACTTGTTAGGATGCAATTCAATGTCCTTTAAGCTTACGATATTTTGTTAAAAACAAACAAAAAAAGTATGTAGGGCTCAGAATATAAATTTACAGGCTGAGACATCAATGGGTTTCAGGTTATTTGCTTATTTTTTAAGAATTTTTTCTTAAGCCTATAAAAGATGATAAATCATTAAACATTATTAACATTTAAGTAAAACTACTAATTAATTAATCTTCTGGTAAAGTGAGAAAAATGGGGCTTCTTATACCAAAGGATGTAGAGGAAGCATGCTGCAAAAATGCTGATAGAGTCATTAGTTTGACAAGTACTATTAACAATACCAACATGCAGTGTAATGATTCCACTGATGCATAATACAAGAGCAACAACTGAAAGGGAGCAAATACAGAGATGTCTCTTCAGTTCCCAAAGTGACTGCTTACATACTTTTGATTCTGTTAGAGCATAACCAGAAATTCCCTCAGACATGATTAGATTTGCCCTCAGTTTTGGATTTTCCTGTGAAATATAAACTAACTTGGCTTTACATGCGTTATCTGTACTTGCAATAGGGAAGTGTCAATATAATAAAACATTTTCTTTAACCAGATAATATAATGTTTGTAGCATTCAAAGTCCCATTTTTAGATCCTTAACTATATACTGTACCATATACCCATATTATTAGGCTATTAATATTTCATGATAAGTTCAGAATTCAGCTCATTAAAAAGTTTTGTAGGTTTCCAAGCCTAGGGCAAGTTAATTAAAGTCAGTGAAGAATTTTAAATTGAAAGAAAATTAAAGTAGTAGGAAACATAAAAAATAATCTACTGATTCATTTGAAAGCTGTCCAGAAAAAGCGAACAGGATCACTTGTTAATGATCATTGATTAAAAGGGTCGCATACATTACAGCTTAGATTAGAAATAGCAAAGAAAAGCCCACTTTGAAGAAATCTGCCTCACATATCTATCGGTTGGGCTCTAGAAGAGGCATTTTTAATTGTATGGTATGTGATGAATTAGTTAAGAGAGCGTGGACTCAGTCAGCATGGGTAGGATTCATCACATTTCACTTAACTATTTTAAATTACTATATATAATAAGTGGAAAGAGATAGCATGATTCATCTTATTCTACAGTTGTTTTTTAATACAAGTGGGTGAATCACCCCTCTGAAGATTTCTAGATTTTTGATAAACTATAGAAGGAGGCTAAATGGCTAAATTAAACTAAATGCCTGTTTTTGCTCACTTAAAGTTAGGTGAAACAAAACTGACACCTGAAATGTTTAGGATACGTAATGAAAAGTAAAAAAAAAAAAAAGCTCTTTAGACCTACATCATGGCAATCTTTCTCTAGACAAAACAAAACAAACCAAACTGAAAATGATAAAAATTAATCATACATTACTTTTGAAATAAACACCTAATTTTAATTATTCAGATTGTTTTTCGTTTCTGCAGATAAAGAAAAGATCTTCCATTCAGGAAGATAAGGTTCAAATTTATTATGATATCTTCTGATTTCTTTTTAGAGGGTTTAATTTCAAGAGTGTATTTTGAATTGAACAAATCTTCCTTACCAGTTAAAGACTTTCCTTCATCATCTATAGCAGTGGCTATTGCAATGTGAAAAATTCAAGTCTTGATAATCATTAATGGAAAATCCCAATGTCATGGTTCCTACCCATTTTTCATTTTCAGTTTAGTGAATTCCCCTCAGATATTTACTTTGCCTCTGAAAACCAAAGCTATTTTTCAAGATAAGAAGGGACTTTAGGGGCCCAAGAACATATTTTTGTATAAAAAGGCAAACTTTCTTGATGACAAAGCTAATAGTAACTGAAAACACTTGGTACTGCATTTTTCAGTTTGCATATGCAAAAGTTGCAGATGCTAAAATGAAAAGGGACAGGCTGTTCAAATGAATATAGCGCTGTATGTCCAGACTTTCTTACGTTATTTCATTTTGTATGGGACATATATTATCTGGGCAATGCAGCCTTGCCAGCAAATCACCTGGCGGTTGTTATTGCCAATATAATCGACAGTTGAAGTTATGTCCAAGAGCAGCTGCTTCACTCAACTTTCCTAGTTTTGTTTCATCCAACTGGACCAGTATTCACAGGTGCCTTGTTCAACGCTCATGTACTTCTACTGAACACATTTGTAGATTAAAGTCAGGTTTCACTTTGAGATTATTTATACACGTGCAAGTTCTGGTTTAGCCCATCATTAATTAAAATGCCAAGTTGCTCTTCACTCTTTTTGTTTTTTTCCTATAGTGTTTCTTACTGTTTTAAGAATTACAGCTTTCCTGGATAAGAAGTGGTGATAAATACAAAAGTCAGACCCACTGAACATGAAAGTCAGGACTGCAAAGTTGCTCTAATGGAATCTCACTTTATCTGCTTTCTCCAGATGGACTGAAAATGTTTCCCCTAAGAAGGCAATAGCTTAAACATTTGTAATTACTTATTAAGAAGGCACAGCATTCTAATTCCTTTAGGATCCAAGCAAAGTTTCATTCCCAGGCTGCTTTTAAACAAGCTTACCTCACAGTATTTCAGGAGTGCATGTTTTCTGATCTGTTTTAACAGAAAATAGCTATCCCAACCTCAGAGCTGCCAGTCAGCAAACTGCCAGGTCTTTTTTCCTTCTTGCATGTGTAAGAAAAAAGACTTGGGTAATATTCTCACAAAATTTCAAAACTTGAAAAAATAAAGGTAAGAATTTCAAGGCTAATTAATGGGATTCAGATTCCCAATCTGTGGAAGAAATTAAAAAAAAAAAATTATTTGCAACACCTTTGAAATCGCAAACTGGTGAACTACCATATTATATATACACATAATAAATTATTATACAAATTATTATAAATATATGTGTTTTTAAAATACGGTGGGTGGGAGTGTACACACAAAGAAAGCTGTCTGAAACATAGGCTAAGCACAAGTGAGTAAGGCAAGTATGTTCCATTAATTGCTGTAAGAGATATTACACCAACCAGCCAACTGACATTGATTTAGCTGGGCAGTGTGATTGTCAAAGAATTTTATGAGATATTTCCACACTGCAAGTCATCTTTATAAAAAAGGGCTATGAAATTAATCACCTTATTGAACTGTGATTGTAGGAGTATAACTACATAATTAGGTCTTAAATCATTACAGCATCCTAGAGGAACACGTATTTTAGACCAACCATTTAGCAGACCTGGAAAAAAAACCCAAATACAACATAATAATATATATTTCTTAAACAGGATCAGGTACCAAACTTAATTGTATAATAAACCCAAGTGTTTAAGCAAGCAGTTAAATAATGTCAAAATAACTATACACCATTGCTCCCTCTGTTTCCCCAGAGGCTTATCTCACTGTTTTTTTACCCCATCCAATTCTGTAAATGGTCGTGAGGGCCCTGGCTAAAGCAGGAGAGAGACCCAGAGCATAGGCACAGCAGTCTCTTAGGATGGGATTCCATTACCTTTGACATGAGCTTTCTGGAAGGGAGCCAGTGAAGCTTTAAAAGCAGTACTGTGGTTTTGGTACCTCCTCAATCAGTCTATCAGAACTTATATTTACTTCTGTTTGATCTTTTTTCACCTGGAATTTTTATTTATTTAATTTTGTAAGGCTGGTGGCACATAACACAATGTTTTCATGTTTAAAGTCTTAACTGAATTTTTAGTGTTAAGTATAACACAACAAAACGTGAATCCAGCAGAGAAGGAATGCTACAGTTTTACCTTCTGACCTCACTTAACTAGACTTACATTTAACAAGGTTAATTTTCTGTCCTACATAAAAATCTCAGTGCATTTCACTGACATGTTGCACTGACTTAATTAAGAAGATAAATCTAGACCTCCCAAAGTTAAGTTAAAAATTTCAGTTGCCAATTCTTGATCCTTCCTTAAATTTTTTTTCCCTTTACATTCATTCTGATTAGTACTTTTATATTCAAACATATCTCATAGTTTCTCTGCTTAGGCTAACAGGAAACTAATTCTGGCTCAAGCAGAATTTTCCATGCAAAAGCAAAATTTTAAGGCTCTGTATTAAGCATGCCTCTAACATACTTCTTATGGCTGGTAGTGATCAAATGTTAAACATTCAAATGACAGTAATGCCATAGTGGGCATGTGAAACAAGGCCAAAGAGTTAAAAATTCGATAATAGGATATTGCCAGAGTTTTCAGGGGAAGTAACTTAAACATGTTTATCAAAAGAACATGATCTAATTCCGGCCAAAGTAATACCTGGGTTTCAGCTATTAGTTCATCGCATTTGACTAGTAAAATCCTGTAAATATAGTCTTAGAGAAAAGAGAGGAATGGTTTATGAACATGTTGTGACATTGGTAAATTAAAAAATTAACTGCTTGGGAAAGGTTTTGGAATTGCCAGATTCTTAAACACATTTTCCCTGCTCAGTAGTAGAAGAATGGACTAAACAACCACTTGAGGTTTCGCCTCACAGTTTTCTGACACCAGTATTTGAACATGATAAAGGAAAAAGTCATTCATAGCAGCATAGACATTATCCAGAAGTTTACCATTTCAATTTTAGTTCCCATTTAGATCATATGGGCAAATAATCACTGCTTAGATACACCATCTGCATACTGATTTGTTTTCATAACCCTCAAAATTTCAGTCTTCTCTATTTGATACTGCACTGGATAACAGTAGATGAATGAGCCAAAGCAGAATGGCAACACATAAAGAAACTCTATCACAAATGCCAGTGTAAATACCACATGTATTAACCTGACATTCTCCAAAAATTTCCAGGATGTCTTATTTTCAACATCGAGGAAAGCAGAGTAACCCCAAGTACACATTAGTTTATTAGTAGGAGATAAAATTCAGATAAAGAGACCGTGACCTTAGAAGACAGGAAGAAAACACAACTGCAAGTATTGATACTGATTTTAATGTCATTTAAGGTATTATTTGGGTAAGGAAGCAACTTTCAGAAAACAGGAGTCTATTAGGTGTCAGGAGGAAACAGGAGAATTGAAATAAAAGGACTCTGTCTCTTATTGCCATAGTTTGAAACTCACTGTGGTACCCAGAGAAGTATATAAAATGTCACATTTTCAGGGGAATTGTCATAACTTCAAAAGAACTAAGTATGGTTTGTAAGTAATTTTCCACATCACCACCAAGTCTACAAAACAGTGAAAGAAATCAATTTTTTCGAAAGGACTTCCAAAATTTAAACCAATATAAATTCCTTGGGTTGGTGTCTAAAATATGATCTTAAGCCATTAAAATGGCTATCACTATGAGTAAAAAAATGCATCTATCAAAACTGTCATTAATTTGCGTATCCATGACCACAGCTAACTTACAGTGATTGCATAACAATTTGGACATCTCTGTTTCTAAGCTGTTAATTACTATGAAAAAGATATTTATCCAGTTCTTTTGTGAGCTTTGCTAATATCACATAGATGAGGAAAGTAAATTAATTATCATAACACCTTTCCCCATAGAAGTGTGTATCTTGGAGAACTTGGCAGTCTTTGCTAAAATGTAACCACATAAACAGTATATAAATAGATCAGGCAGAAAAGTAGTAAATTAGGTCTGATTCTACACTGTGCAGGCATCGTTCTCACTGAAATCACAGGCAGAAATAGGACAAGGTTAGGCCTTACAGTCTTGTAACAAGCAACAACACTGACAAAATGTTGGTATAACCATATTGATTTCAATAACTATATTTTTGATTTATGCTGGTGTCAGCTCAGAAGCAAGCCTACACACATTTTCATGTCTGCCTCAGTTTAAACAGAGCCCACTGACAGAGTTGTCAGCACCAGCAGCTGTTTCACACTTCTGCTGTGGACTGCTCACTGCAAGAGCAACCTCACTAAGCCACCAGCAAGACTTTGTACTAGCATACTATCATACCAACATATGTTAGTAAAAAGTGGGTGTAACTTTTCAACAAGTGGCTGCTGAGATAAAAGACAGTTTCACGCCTAAGAAAAATTCACGTAAAATGTGCAATGGCTGCATTTTCTTCAGAGATTTCTAATTGGAAGAATTTAAAGCCTGGTCCCAGATGGTGAATCATTCATAAAATTATCTTCATTGACATCCTTAACATCAGTTTATCATAATATCCCTTTCTTCATTACTTATGTTATCTATGCAATCAATGACTATTACAGCTTTCAGTTTGGTTTTTAAAAAACTTAGTAATTACTCTAGTGACATCCGCTTTCCTATCTGTGACACTGGCCTTTTACTTTCTGTGTGGTGAATTAATGACATTAATTAGCTCTATGCCTTGACAGCACACAATTTCTGCCCAAGGGCTTCCTCAAACAAGAAGGAGAATAAATGCAATGAAATTAGTATCTCATGAAGACAAATGGGCAGATGTAATACATATGGCATCCTGAAGATCTAGCTCCCACTCATGCTTGAATAAGATCACTTCAAGTTTAGACTCACATGATCTGAATTAGGCCAGTTATACACTTTTCAGGCCCAGGGCAAAATTTGTGTGAAATGTACCTATTTAGTTTGGAAACAAATCAGTTAAATGAATAATAAAAACTTCATTTCTTCACTACTGAATCTACTAATCCTCACAATCCATTACAATCATGGGGAAAATCTCTTTATTTTCTTGATTCTTGAACTTTGGAGGTGCAGTTACTCATCTGTTGATAAATGCCTCTAAAGACAAAGATCAAAAAACAGTCGCTATGTTTAAGAACACAGATCTTGTGGGATGCACATATGCAAACTTGAAGTATTTATAAGCACCTGCAAACATGAGTGTGTGTCATTCCCCCTGAGCAACACACATCAATTCTCAAGTGTGAATTCTGCAAATGCAAAAAAAGATATGCATTTCTAAGCAGGAAGAGGCAGTTTTAGAGAACCAAAGTAAAGAGAGAGCCCATGAAAATCAAGCCCCAAAGACCACGCAACACAAGAAATATTTGTATAAGTTACTCCCAAAGATGGATTTTCTGTTTGATCTGCAAATACCAATTTCACCCTGAGAAGCAAAATTTTGCTCCCAAGTATTAATATCATTGCACAAATAGAAATTTCTAGTATACAAACTGTTCACAAATGCACAACCCTGTGTGGCTGGATGAGAATTTGGGTCTAAATGTTCAAAGAGACAACAGAATAAATTATAAATATGTTACGAGAAGTACAGATTTATGATAACATAACATCAGTCATATATAAGCATTAAAAAGTTAATGGAGTGCTTGGGCAATGCAGTGAGCCTGCTTTCTAAGTAGGAGCAAAATAATTGATTCCACCCCACCCCAAGATTATTTTAGACATTTCCTGTCATGTTGAATTTCTGAACTGAAGACAATGATGATACCCATTTATATCATTGTCATTCTTTTATGAAGTGTGACATAAATTATATGAGGCATCTCAACAAGATACAGCATGCCAGAAAACTGTACCAGGGGCTTCGCATGAACTCAGTCTGAGCTCCCCATCACAAAATATATTTTGTGCTTTCCTTCAAATTTTTTATGCAATGAAGAAGTACATTATTGTTTCCTCAAATATTGTTCCTCAAACACAATTAAGTGTAGCAAATCTTTAGTAATTGATATTTCATTAGAACCTGATTTTCTATAAAACTCAGAAGGTAAACAAGTACATTATCCATTTACTAATTTAGACTGGGTCGAGTGGACTGGGGAAGATTCACCACACCTGTGTGACCATTAGCACTGTTAAAAGTGCACATGTAGAGCTTTGCTCACCTTCAAAATCATATTAGGCCTTCTAATATAAAATTAATTTAATGCCACAGTATTTTGAGGAGTAAAAATGGTTGTTGTTACAGAGTACACCCTTCTATCAAATACTGTGTATATGGCTAATTAAATCAAGTTTGTTCTGATGCTGCACTGACCTGAGCATAGTCTTTACTATAGCATTGAGGATTAACACCTTGGACAGTAGGCCTGGCCAAAACAAGACAAATTTTATGAAAGTATCTTAGATTCCAGCATTATATCAATCACAAAATGGAAACAATTTTAAGGGCTTGTGGATTTTTTTTGAAAAAGTAAAACAGACAGCCCAAATGTTAGGGGATCCCAATACATCACCAGTTCAAGTCCTTTCCCTGAACCAAGGTCTCACACATTCCAGTCAAAGAGTTACTATCTGTTCATCATGGTTTTTCCCACCCTATCCCCTTCTCTTATTTTTATCGATCTCCATTCCCTAGGAATCGTTCACATGAAGGTTTGATGATGAAGGTGTGGTTAAAAAAGCTGCACTTCTGCAAGAGTTTAAGTTTCCAGAAATTGGTATTTTGAAGCTGAAAAGGGTTTTGTCAATGTTGCCTCAGCCTCCCTTCAATATCCCACTGGAGAACCATGACTACCCCAAAAAATCCTGGGGAAATGGAACTTATGTTTTCATAGTAAGGTTAGGCAACGGCTGCCATTGCATCCCTAAAAACTGAAAGGTCTTGTAAATGGAAGAAAAACCCTGTTCTAAGACAGGAGCCTTAGGGTTCTTATTCATGTCTCTCTCTTTGAGACTTTGTATTGAACCAGTCACATCTAATTAATGAGTTATTTTTAAAAGATGTAAGCTACAATGATAGCTTAATACCCTAACAGCTTTGGTTTCTATAAGCACACCACATCTCATTAGTCTCAGGGAAACAGTACAGCTAGACTGGAAGTTTTTAGGTTGTTTATTCGTCAAATAAAATACTACTCAGGAGATAAAGAAAAGAGATCAGCAGAAATGTTGTGGTATCAATACAGCCTTATTTATGTGGTGCATAATTCCTGTATTAGGGTTTATGAATTAAATCTTTTCCTCTCAGAAGATCCAGCTGAATCAGATAGCTCTGAAACCGTTCAAAGGACAGAATTTTTTTTTTTTTTTGACTAGCCAGAAAGAAAGAAAAAAGAGACAATACTGTTTTGGTGAAGAGGCATAAGGCAGACCAGCAAATATACTGAGAAGCAGTTTTCATGACAATGAAAGAACATGACATATATCAGTGTGAGCACACTGAAATTGTCTTTTAAAAACAGGTCTGATGCTGACTCAGTGTTGAGGGAGCGCTTTTTCTATGTTTATATTTACATGAACCTGCCATTTAGTATGAATTAGGTAAAAAAAAAAAGCTTCACTCCATGGCTGGCAAGGGTGAGTCTGACAGTGGCTGCACTAGAATTAGGAATGTCCTGCACTGGAGTCTCAGCTATGCTCAAACATATTGATGTTAATCCCTCCTCACCTCCAGCAGCCTGGTAGTAATTTTTATATTAGTATGTAAAGCCAATAGATATTGGAAAAATTGGGTTATTCCTCCTCTTGAAAGTGTGGATGTACTCATTTATTTGTTAGCTTTAGCAGAAAATGGATTTGTTTTGTATCACTGTTCTTTAAATATTTAGGGAGATTAAGCCCCAGCATATGTACTGACCACATGTTTCTAATCCCCCCAAAACATCTTTTTTTTCAGACCATTTTTATATGTGGTATGTAGAAAGGAATCAAATAAAATTTAAACCCTTAACAGTAAATGATTGTTCTTTTTTCCGTAACGTGTAAGAAACCAGCAGGCCTACCTCTCACACCTGTGATTTTGGTGATGGGTAAAGGTATATGCAAAAGCTGGCATTATAATTTTTGTTTGAGACACAAGTCTTAAAAAATCTCTCCTATGTATATTTTCACCAAACTAGCATTTGTAGGAGTACAAATGCAGTAAATCCTGTGAAAATACAGAGCATAACAATGCAGTTAAGAAAATTATTAATGGTGATAACAAGCCAACAGTAAAAGTTTACCTGTTCTAAACTATTTCCTACAGAAATCCAATATGTTACTTCATTTTAATAAGTTCTGCCAAAAGAAGTCTGAAAATATACAAGTAAACTCTCTTAAAACATCCACCTAAGAATAATTTGCTGCTTCGAAAACAATCTGAAGCAATTTTCAGCCCTGCAATTAAACCAGGTTTCATTTCCTTTTTGTTTTCTTTTTAATCCTCCCTTTGCAGAGATAGAGGGTTTATAACTTTTAGAGAAAACTGCCAGGATGAAAATGAGATACAGAAATACAGAGTATTTAAAGACAATCTATTGCAGGTTGCAGAAGTCCTGAATTGTAGTTGCTAGTGCATCAGTAATATGAGGGTGACAGCTTAGCAAACATTTAACATGGATGGTTTCACAAAGAACTCAGTCATAATAATTCACATCGCAAACTCTCCAAAAGATCAGCTGTTATAGGCTTACAGGAAATGCTTGTCAAACACAATCTAGATAAATAGAAATGCCACTATGAACAGAATCATTTACCTCTCTTCAGTTATCATGAATTTTGTTAAAATGATGGATTAAAGTCACTTCACCTCCACCCCTTTCTCACACAGGTACATGCACATTTAGAGTTTGGTCTTCTGCATTAAAATTCCCATTCCAGAGAAGTTCTGAATAAGTAATGTAAAGTGGTTCTGACAAGTGTTTTGATTTTAATGATTTTAATCTCACCAGATGATTATAACAATGAATAGTATAATCCTTTTTTTTTCTTTTCCCATTTCATTTTCTCTTTTCCAATCACATGAAAAGCAAAAAGTGTTAGAAATTACCAACACATGACTTAAAATAATGAAGAGCAACCAATAAGAAAATTTAGAATAAAATGAGATTTAGAATAAACAGATGTTAATATGTTTGTTTGAGTTTTTTTTAATAAACTAGACAGATTTGTAATTGAATGCATTCATATCATCATTTAGCACTATCAATTTACTTCAAAATGTCATTCAACATTACAGTTGAAAAGGAGTTATATTCCACAGCAAGGAAAGAAAATGGTGGTTGAAATTCCATTTTTCATTTCAACCGACTTCCAATTGAAAGACTGTAGTGAACATGTTTTTAAGAGTTACCTGAGGAGAGCTGACACTGTAGAGGTGCAGTAAGACAGCCCTGGACAGATGTCAATCATTTCACCCATTTGCTAAGTCACTGTGCTTCCAGAATGACTGTTATTAACCTTGCCTGTTTTTTCTATTTTAACTACTGATTAATATATTTAATACTTTCAGTTTGTTCTCTTAATGCTACCAAAAGGTTAAATTTTAGAGACCACTTCCTCCATAAAAATACTACAGTTTATTCAAGAGTCACTTTTTCATTAAATGCCATAAAAAATATGAGTTCACAGGGACCAGCTGGTCATTGATGGACCTATGATTGTCCTGTGTAATCCACTTATCAGCTCTGAATATGAATACTCTGGAAGTTATGCCACTTGCTCCTCCTCTTCTCATGATGACCCTGCTTCAGAGTAGCCTGCATCATCCACTCCTGCCTCCTTCCCCTTCTTAGTAGGAGTTTCTTCCCTTACTAAGTGAGTTGAGTTTCACATTCAACATTTCTCCTTGTGTACAGTGGCGACTCATACCAGCATGGGTTGGTCCTCTGGTTCAGCTGCAGTGCCTGTCACAAGGGGTGGAGTAGCTGCGGTGCCTGATATTTTGTTGTCAGATCCAGAGACCTTCTCTTCCCCTTGAGGGTTCTGAATAGCGTTGAACAGGGCTCAGTAGGCACAGGCCTGGCCCCAGAATGGGGGCCTTTATGTCTCTCTGGAATTGCCCAGGTGACAACGTACTTCTTCCAAATACTTTATTAGTTTTTCAGGATTCTGCACTTGTTCAGGGATGAAGTTCTAAAACACTGGAGGTGTCCACTGTCTTAGGTACTTGCCTATAGTATCCTACACAACCTGCCGCTCACAACTACCGAGCCTCAGGGTAGATCTCTGGATGATATGCTTAAACAGTTGTTTAACCTTAAACAAGACCTGAAACATATTCAGGAGACATAGCAATAGGACTATGCTGGTTTGAACATGCCAAGGATATCCAAAATTCTCAAGAGCTGTTATAACTAGCCTGGAGGAGAAGGGGAAGTTGAAGGAGTAGGGAAAGTGTCCCCCCTTGTCTCCTATATAGATTGGCTCACCAAGGAGAAAAGTTAAAGGGTGTAATTATTAATAGTTTCCGAGAAATGGTTCCTGAAGTACAGAGATGACGGCAATGCTGAGTAGAAATACCAGATTACTCTCATGACCAGTAATTTTATCATATCATGAGTGAGTGTTGCACAGTATAACAAACTGATAACCTTAATCCAGCCCTCAGAGGTGATAACACAATAGGGAACATAAATGCAAGTAAGGTGGTACATAACACTACTCAGAGAACAAGCACAACATTAACAAGCACAACATTAAATCAACATTGCAACTAGTAACCTAATAATGAATGCTTATAACACATTCATTTTGACACACTCTGGTCAGATCTATCATTATTTCAACCCTTCAAGCTCCACGTTGGGCACCAAAAAAGGACTGTCATGGTTTAAACTGGCAGGCAGCTAAACACCACCCAGCATTTTGCTCACTCCCCCACAGTGGGATGTGGGAGAGAATTGGAAAAAAGGTGAAATTCATGGGTTGAGACAAAGACAATTTAAAAGGACAGAAAAGGAAGGGGAAATAATAACAATGATAAAAGAATATACAAACCAAGTGATGCATGATTCAATTGCTCACACACACTGATCAATGCCCAGCCAGTTCCCAAGCAGCAATCCCACCCCCTGTCCCTGGCCAACCTCCCTAGTTTTTAGTTCAGCATGATGTCATGTGGTACGGAATAGTGGTACGGAATATCCCTTTGGCCAGTTTGGGTCAGCTTTCCTGGCTGTCCCTTCTCTCAGTTTCTTGTGCACTCCAGCCTCCTGGCTGTCCAGGCAGTACGAGAAGCTGAAAAGTCCCTGACTTTGCATAACTGCTCAACAACAATTAGAATATCAGTGTGTTACCAACATTATTCTCACCCTAAACCCAAAGCACAGCACTATTCCAGCTACTAGGAAGAAAATTAGCTCTATCCCAGCTGAAACCAGTACACAGTGACAGTGGATTTATCTAGTCATGTCAAAATAATATATTTTTGCATGATAGTGGAACAGGCCTTTTGGATAGAGGAAAAGCAGTCACTTTGTCATCTAGCTTCACTTTAGAAAGCCTTCTGATGCTCTCTCACATGACATTTTGATAAGCAAACTAGGGAAATACTGCCTGGATGTAGTTACTACCAAGTGCCGTTATTACCAGTTCGCTGTCACGCTGTCCAAACAAGAGTTTGCAGTATTGTTCCACAGGCATCTGAGTGTATTCATTACTTTCTTTAGCAGTTTAGATAAAGAAATTTAAAGTATTGTTATTACGTCTGGAAGACAACACCATGCTGAGAGAGCTGCAAATACATTGGATCAAAATTATCTCAATAAATTGAAGAAGCCTGAAGAAAATTCAGTACAAATAAAGGCAAGACCTGCATTTCACGGTAGAAAAATTAACCACATCTTTGCAGAATGGGAATGACTGGTAGAGAGCAAAAGTATCCCATTAGTACCAGTGGCTCTGTCACAAGCTGAACATGACAATATGTTATGAAAAAATGACATTTTGAGGTGTATAAAGAGATTATTTTTAAACAGTCTTCTGTCCCATTCAACACCACCAAGACTTGAACTGGAATATTACATCCAATTTTGAGAACAGCACTTTAGGAAGGATATGGAACAGCAAGAAAAGCTTCAGAGGAGAGATTAAGAAAACAAAACCTACAGTAAGTGGTTAAAGGATCCAGGTCTGTTCAGTCCAGACTGTGGGGCAATATGATAATATGAAAAGTGTAAAAAGGTAGGAATAACAAGAAAGTAAAAAAAGCTTGTATTCTTCTCCACTGTGAATGTGAGTTTAAAATAAACTGAAAATTTAGAATCATTATTCCAAGACATGGAATACCAACTTTCATTTGCAAGAATGAATACTTGAGTCAAACCTAAGGAAGAACTCTCTAGCACAAGGTAGTGAAGCAAAGGATTGCCTGCAAGATCTGTGAAATCTAACAGATTTTTTTCAAGAACAGGCTGGACAAGCATCTGTCAGCAGTCAAAACTGTACAGCTAATCCTGGCTTTGACAGCAGGATAGAACCAATAACTTTTCAAAATCACTTCCAAATTTATTTTATATTATTTTTGTGATCTACAGTCATCACTAATTATCTGTCACTCACAAGTAGAAACTTATGGACTAGGTTACAGTGTACAATATATAGTAACATACTTCTAAGAACTATCTGTAAAACTAACATGTATGGTTGACTTTTGGTGGAACTTGACCAGAGCATTCACTCAAGGTCTGAAACTATGAATTTTAAATATAGTCGTGAGGGGTAACAATGTGAATGAATGGGGAATCAGTGTGCATCAGAACTTAAGGCTAAAAAGCGTACATCTGAGATCAATAGGAATTTTGATTTAAATTATGTCCATTTTTTCCTCCCATCTTTCTTTTTTTTTAGTGGGTTTTAAGTGGCTTCTCCATTAACATTGTTATTAAGTATTTATATAGCCAGAGCAAATATTGAGTATTATGGAGAAGATATCAGTTTGACGTTCTCCCATCCAACAACAGAGCCCATGTCCTTCTCTTTCAGAAGATGAACTCCTCAAGCCTGCAGAAAATGGTGACTGACAAAATATCCAAGAACTTCTGAAACTGTGACATCCTCACTGCATTGCTAGTGCCAGATTTGCGGTAGGTAAGGAGCCATAAGACAGGCTGCTCAAAGCAGAGGCGCTGATTTACAGCTGCCGTTATTCTTCTCCCTTCTTGCATTGGGGTCTCTGTTCATGTCCCATCCTTTCTGACATAGTCAGAACCTCACTGTCCTTTAACAGTAAATGAGTACAATTCTGTTTCGTGACCAGCACCTGTCATTTCAGAACACAATTGATTCAAACAAGTTAATAAAAGGGCATATCTTTAACTCTGTATAAAGTCCTTCCATTATAAATATGGAACAGATAACACCTTTTTTTTAACAATAAAAATATTATTTTATGTGTTTGTCAACTAAAATCTTACAATGATGTCTAGCACTTATATCTCATCTTAATTGTTTATACATACACCTTTTATTACTTAAATCTTCCTGAAACAAAAGATATTCAGATCATTACTTCCAGGAAGCTTCTCATATTGGCAAAATTATTTCTATTTGTTTGCAAGACTAGTTATTATTATGCTTAAAATGCATATTTATTACATTTCTGCCAGCTGAGTGCTACTTATAATTCCATTAAGGTGACCACTAACAAAACAGTTAGGCACATGGATAACTTTACCCGGACAGTGTCACTAAATTCAGCAAGTTAATAGATGACTTGCTTGTTAACTGCAATTTTATGCCTTAAGGAGATTCTTAAAAGCTTCCCTAAATGAAAGGTTATAACCTTGATTTTTAAATCTGACTTAATATTATTTGATATTCCATAAGAAAAGCTTGAAATTCACTTTCCTCCAAGACCACTAAAAGATTTACCAGGTGAAATAAATTATTATGATAACATTGTAACACTCAAGGAGTGCACACCAATAATACTGTATACTGGCATCACTGTGTCTCAACATTTCCATCATTAACATATCCTAGGTAAAAAATCTGAATATGTTTATGTATATTACATGATTGTTCCTGTAGAATAAGACCTCTAGCCTTGTCAATAAAGGTACTACTGATCATGAAGAAGGATGAACTAGTTTTGTTCCATGTTAATAAAAAGTCCATTTAACAATGTCCTGCAGTTTCTAGCTGCAACAGTTATCAGGTCCTCTTCGTATGCATGCAAAACTCCAATAAATATTGCAGCAGCATAGAAGAACCTTAAACCATATAGAAAATTGAATGTAAATATTTTTTCTTTCACCTATTCTTGGAGTAAAAGAAAAGCCAAGGGAACAGGAGGGCTGTGCTGCTGAGGGAAGTGTTCATGTGCTCAGCAGTGCTGGTGGTGTGCTACAGTGCATCCCCAGTACACACCTGAGCAACTACCCCAGTACATCAGAGATTCAGACCAACCTCCCAAGGGAGGCTGCATCTCTATAGGCCTCTTACTGAGGCTAGGCCTGGGGAATGATGGGCTCCCTGCCTGTAGGACATGTGTGCTGGGGACCATCCACATCACCAAGTAGAGGAGCTGTGCCAAAGAAGGGGCAGGAAGAGTCTGTGCTTACTGGGTTCAGAAATTGACACTTGCAGGATGTTGAAGCCTGAGACTTACAATAGCAGGAGAAAAGCTCCTTCTCTGAACAGCAAACTACAGAACAGGGTCAGCGTGCTTGTAGCAGGTGAGATGCTGAGTCTGAGCAGGAGGTTGAAGGGGTGATCCTTCCCCTCTCCTGAGTACTGGTCAGACCACAGCTGGAATGCTCTGTCCAGTCCTTGGTTCCCCAGTGAAAAATACATAGACATACTGGAATGAGTCCAGCAAAGGGCCACAAAGATGGTTAAGGGCTTGGATCATCTGTCTTACAAGGAGAAGCTGAGAGAACTGGGACATTTCAGCTTGGAGAACGGAAGGCTTAAAAGGGGGATCTTATCAGTGCATATAAATATCTTATGGGGGGAAGTAAAGAAGACAGAGCTAGACTTTTCTCAGTCGTGTCCAGTGACAGAACAAGACATGATGGGCACATACCAAATCGCAGAAAATTCTGTTTAAGCCTAAAATAAATCTTTTTTAGTGCACAAGCAGACAAACAGTGGAATAGGTTGACCTGAGAGGTTGTGGAGTCTCCATCCCTGGAGATATTCAACATTTAACTGGATGCAGAACTGAGTAACCTATTGCTGTAGCTCAGTCTACTCTGAGCAGAGTGGTTTGCACTAGATATCTCCAGAGGTCCAGCCTCAACCATTCTGTGATTCTGTGAGCAGCAGCTGTTTCTGCAGTCTAGAGATCCCAGACTTTAAGAAAGTTGCAAATGATCAATGACAATGACATGAATATTTGCAGCCATTTGGCTGTACCACCAAGCCAGGACAGGTGTAAAACAGCCACAGAGAGCCATCTTTGCCGCCTCATTTCGCACTGTTAAATCCCAAATGAGGAATATCTGAAAAATCAGCCTAATATATTTTATGAGCCTCATTTCTAAATGCAAAGGGTTATTATAATTCTATGCATATATTGTCTGTGTGAATCTATGCAATGCAGAGTACACAATCCTGAATGAGAAAGGAGGATGACCCATGAAACACCCACGCTATTAATTGCTGTCAGCCCAGTGGAAAGGCTTCAGGAGCTCAGCCCTCAATAGCTTTTTGTTGAAGGAGCTAACAAAGGCTCAGGCATTTAAGAAATTATACCTGTAGTCAAGGCACTCTTATGATATGCGTAATTCTTATGCTTATTCTGGCATGGAAATGTATAATGCTCTCTCTTTACAAGTAAGTAAGATTGAATAACTAAATAGCTGAAGATATGTGAAAATAGGAACAAATCTTTTCATCTCTCTGTAAAAATGTGGCTCTAGACTATAATTAGAAACTAATAGGTAATTTTCTTCTAATTTTTTAAAGCATACAAAAGATAGATATTATCACAGCCAAATGAAGTTTACAATGTCACTTGCAATTTCAGCTGAGGCAACAGGAAAAGAAGCAGACAATATGATACATGTAACAGATCCAATGAAATGATGAAAAAAATGCATATCACATGGGGAGAGTGAAAACCTTTATTCCAGTTCCACAGATCTTGTCTGTTAGGTAATTCTTGACAATGCAATGAATATTTCAAGAAAGAAATATGAATAATTTTAGTTAAAAACAGACAATTTTTTGGATGTGTTACTTTTTAGAAGATCTGTTTCCAGGAATGACTGGACAGGTCAGTGTAGAAAATTGCATACAAAATGATATAACCTTAGGATATACACAATGGAATGGGCTGTAAAATTCTTCTGTTACAGTCATTTTTCTCATTCCCGTGAACTGGTCTTTTAGGATTCATTTAGCAATTAATTGCAGTCCTCACTAGATGATAATGCTGCAACAGAAATCTACAAAATAAATTGTGCCAGTGAAAAAGAGGCAGTGATTGGCAGGCCTTTCTTAATTACAGCATTAGGTTTAGCACTTGTGTTAATCTGAAATTCATTAACACGTCTCCAGATACCACTAGTTAAATCCAGTTTGCCAACAGGCAGAGTCAGCTCTGAAACTAGTGCTTCAGAAAACCTTGTTTACTGCCTTCTGTCCTCTGAAAAAAAATATCCACTGAGGTCAGGTTTCCTGACATATTGTTTGACTGGATTCCTAAAACAATTCCGTGATATTCTCATGGGGCAACTCTGAACACACAAAAGCTAGAATGAGGTTTGTGCCAGAATCACTTATCTACAAGTAAATCTCTCATTTCTGCAAACAGATTCTTAAATCCTCTTTTTATACTTCATTGATACAGTCTTTCATGCTGCATTTTCACAATCAATAGTTATTCTACTGATACAGAAATCTCTGTAGACGATACAGACAGAAATGCAAATGAGAATAAAATCTACATAATTTTTTCAGAAATGGATCATGCCAATGATCCCGGTGTCTTTCTTTGACAGATAAGTTATTTACTCTACAAGGAAAGCATGACAGATATACTCTCTCTGGATTTCAGGATTTTATCCATGGGAAATGACTGATTAAAATTGAAAAGATGGGGATCAGAATCTGGACTGTAAAGTGGATAAGGATCAAACAGATTGTTCGGAAGGTGTCTGGGTATTGGTAGGTTCCTTGTGCAGTTTTTCACAGCCTATTTTGGAAAACTTTAGTGTTTTCACCAGTGACTACACCTCCAAAGGGCAAAAAAATGTCCTTTGAGGGCACAGAATGTGCTAATGAAATGTATCAATAGTGTGAAGATGGGATGCATCAGTAATATGGAATGAGATCAAGAATCGTGGTAGAATCTGGGTAACATTAGGGACTGAGGCAATAGAAAATAAGATACTTATATTCTGAAGCATTTACGGGCTAATAACAGAACCTTTGCTAAGAGTACAGAGTGCATGTGTTTCCAGATAGCAGAGAAGAGACAGTGTGTAGCAGTCCGGAGAAATCTCACTCTAGATTCCTGTCTTTCTCTGCAGTCTCTTTCTTCAGGCACCTTAAGGATGTATTATCTACCTTCATAATGCTGTAAAATTAATTTTATTTCATATTTTGATCTCTAATATAATTTCACTGGGATTGTCTATATTATCCAAACTTTTTATCCAATCTTATTTTGTAGACCTTCCTTATTATAATCTCAGAGCAGTAAATCTTGCAAGGATTTGATATAGATCTTCTCAGATACCTAAATAGTCCATCATACAAAGTTATGAAAGACAACTGCTTTTAAAGCAGACATGAAATAGTAGTCTAATTTTATTAACTAATTTATGGTTACTGTTACTGGTATTGCCAGTGGTAATCAGATTAACATCTCTCTGCAAAGTAGTGTTATCATATGGTTTTTGCAACTACCCTAAGCTTCTGCCATTCTTCTTTCATTTGGTAGACAACTTTCAGGTGATTTACAAGAATAACTCTTATCACTTTATTCCTAGCTTCCCTCCTCAAGCTCATTTTTTCACCAAAAAAAGTAATATTGGAGTCATCTCACTTGTCTTTGGAAATCTGCAGCATGGACATCTAAAGCTGCTATAGTTTTACAGATTTGCTCTGCTCTCAGTGGGGGCATCTCTACAGTACAATTCATTGGCTTACTTTAGACAAGTAAATGATGAGGTGAACCATGCCCCACTAAGTGACTTTCTCTCCATTCACTATAAAAGCAGTGTAATCCACTAGTTCATGTGTAGACATCTGCAATGTACGTATCTAACATGAAAAAAATCGAATTGCATTCCTATACTGTTATTCTTTATAAACAGCTAAAATCCCTGTGTCCCTATATTATTCCATTTTTATATTTGTCTGCTCTTCCACTTTATCTAGTTGCGTGACACAGACAAAACAAGGTGAACCTAACACATCGTAGTTTTCCTATCTGTTACAATGCCAGGAAAAACTGCATCTTTTATCACCTACATCACCATGTGTCTGTATTTTTTGCTGTTAATTCTTGTGGCGAAAAAAAGGAAAAAAAAGAGCAGTACCATTATAAATAGCCCTTGTCTTTAATCTATCTACTGTTCAATATTTGCAGCATGTCAAACTGCTGAAGTTATAAGCCCTTCTGTTTTTCTGTGCCTAACCTTATTACATTCCATTTCCTCGAAACAAATCATATGGTTCAGGCATCGGCTTGTGACCCTGTTCTATGGGAGTCATGCTCATTTGTTCTCACCCTCAGTGCTTTGTCCACAGCTTTCTGTTATTGTCAGGTTTCATTATCCCTCTACACTTCTCTACTCAGAACTCTTCTTGTTATATATCTGTCTGGCAATTCATATCAAGGTCTGTCCTCATTCCTGTTAAACACCCCACTAGAAATCATTAGCAAGCCAGGACCATGAAGATGAAAGATTTACATTTTCAGAAATATTCTTCCGTTGATCTGGATGTTATTGATTCTGGCAGAGGGACCTCTGAGGGAGGACAAAGAAGCAATTGTAGCAGTAGCAAGGGAGAAAAATTAAGCTTATTAATAATCATCTTTACAATATGTTACAAGTAGCAGAAGCACATACCAAATCAAGAAAATAAAGGTGAAAATTTATAACAATGCATCTGTATTAATTTTTCATACATAAGCCTCAATAAAAGATCTGAATCCCATGAGAATTATTCCCTTTCTTGACCACCTCCCATATAACCACAATACAACTATATTTACAAGGTCTGTGTTACCACAGAGTCCAAGGACCTCACCGTCTGAAAATCACCCATATGAAATAGGAAGACTTTCTACAGGAAAAAGACCATCGGGAAGGTCAGATTTTCAACAGGCTATTTTGGTGACCATGACCTGAGTTAAATCTAGTTATCCAAGAATGGTCGTCCAAGTGGCACCGATTTGCAACCCCAACCTTCTGAAGGACCAGCATTTACACTCCCATTTTCAGAATCTCCTTATTCCAACCAGTGAGGCACACAGCTTCTTCTTCACCCACCTCGCAGCTCAGGCCCAAGAGGGAGAAACATCCCATTTTTTTTGCCTATGTCTCTTTTCTGAGTTTTCCTTTCTGGAGATAATTAAAGAAAAAGCAGCTACAAACTTATGGGGATCCTGGATGCTGAGGGAGGCAACTCTCAGCTTGCTGACATGGCACTAACTCTGCACAAGGGAGCCCTGCCCAAAATTCAGACGGACCTCCCTTGAAGTTTAGCAACATTGGAAGCTAAGAGAATCCATTCCTGGAACTGATTTCCCAGAGGTTTGCAGTCAAGGACCAGAGACAAAAAAAACAGTTCCTTGCAATTGCTCAATAAAATCAGTATCCTTGTCAGGAATGTGAGTTAATTGCTGGTTTTCATTAGTATTTTAAATGATAAGAACATCACTCACCAATACAGCTTTAGAGCCTGCAGAGATTCTGATTCTTCATCAAATTAATTTTAGTTTTATTCAGACCAAAATCAAACAATTAAACGAGACAGAAGAAAAAAAAAAATCCTTAAAATAAACCTGTTTTTGTTTTTTTTTTTTTTTTTCAGGTGACACAGGATAAACTAGGTAAACAAATTTCTTTCTAAAGGCCATTTATGCTTTATAATACTATTTTGATCCAGTGTAAGAATTGAATGATTTTATAAGGGTTTTGGTTTTCTGGATCTTTTTAGCATTTAATGATTTCAGAATTAGAATATACTATACTATTCAATGAACAACTGAAAAAATAAACTAAACCCATACATTAGGAAAATGCTTTTGAAGAGTTTGATGCTGAAAAACCTGACTTCAATATGATTTATTAGGAGTGCATAATAACTTCTTGGCTGCACGGTCTCGTAGACATCTATTCACATGGCATGGCACGAACTCAGATATTAGACCCTGGCCATGGAGCTCACATGATATGTGTTTATAGGCTTTAGTGGGCCACTTCTGTAAAAACGAATTGCCACCTGTTCTCCATACATGGAAAAAAAGAGTCTGTACTTCTCAAGTGACACTGATGTTATTCACTGCTGGGCAAGGAGAGTCGATGTCTATTATCAGTTTATCTTTGTACGAAATCTTTAATCTGATTATACATGAACATAGGACACACAAAGATCTCCTTGTGTGTATTTGGAGGAATCAAAGAAGGTGAATTTCTCAGCTGCCATTTGCTACCTTCCTTCTCTCCCCATCTTCACCTTACTCCTTTTCAGCAGCTACAACATCTTATCTTCATAGGAGGGGCAGGTTCCTGCTATTCAAACCAAAATAAGTTAGCTTAGATCACCTCTGAACACAAGTTCAGAGTCTTTAAATAAAGAGAATGTTTCATGTCTTTATTTCAAAAATTTGGTGGACGAGATAACGAGCCAGTTATGTCTGCTACATACCATGAAATAATTCATTAAAACACTGTAGTTAAAACACATTCATACATATGCCTTCACTTTTGTTGTGTAAATTGGTAAAAGCACTAAGAACATGAATGCGTAAGTAACAACAGAGATTGTAGGTGCATATTGCAGATGGATATGGCTGCTACAGGATAGCTGGCAGAAAGCATATATCTTTGCTCTGACCCTTCACATGTTGCGACAAACTTTAGCAGGCCTGACAGTTCAGTCCCCAGCACTTGTGTACTTAAGAAACTTACTAAAAATATTTACATTGTCTAAAAGTGCCTTGAAAAGCTAAAGTATTGTCCCAGGACTACCTAAGCAAAGAAAAAGGTAAACAAATAAATAAAACAACATTTGTAGGTACTTTTTGTCTTAATAATGCAGTAACCCTGACTCACCAGGTGTCAGGCAAACAACAGAGAAACATGAGAAATCTTCAAAAGGTTAAATTAGGTCGAGGGCAAATCAGCTGAAATAAGGAATAACCTTAATATTCGGCTGTAACTGGACCTAAAAATCAACAGCTTTCTCACATTTGGGAACACCTGCTTGAACACTACTTTCATTTTATTTTATACATTCCTCAGAATTTTCTGATTCACTATACAAGGCTCAGGACAGCTCGCTTACTACAATAAGAACAAAACCATGTGCATTTTATGCTCAGGTAAGCAAGAAATGCTGCCTAAGCACTTTGTGCATGAATGATATCCCTTGCTGGTAAGAAACCGTGAATGTGCAAAACAGAGGAAAAATTATCAGTGCTTGAGCCACAGTTAGAGCATGCATAGGGGAGGATCAATACAACAATTTGTAACTATCAAGAGCTGGAGCCTTTAAATGCTAGCTGGCTTAGCAGAAACCTTCCCGCAGAGGCTGTATGTCAATAAGAGGGTAATTTTCAAGCACCTTTAGTTGTTTTTCTCCAACATGATAAGCAATGGACTCTAATATCCGGAGGCTTTCTCTTCAGATCTCTGGGTAGGAACTTGGAAGAACCACAGCAGACACTGCACTAAATAAGCCTTTCAAGTCTGCAGAGTCTGACATGTGCTGAGGAGTCCGACTGCCCTGTAGCTGCACACCCTGACCACAGATGATAACTTGAAGTTCCATATATCATTTTCTCTTCCCTTTAAAATGCATAATAATTACCTCTAAAAAGTGGGACACAGCTACCGTAAATGGCCATATTATGAGTTGTGACTTAATGCTATCTAAGGATATATTTATAAAATGTGGTTATGTGTGGCACAGGAGCAGTGCCAAAACATTTTTTTCTCTCAACTAGGGGTCAACCTGTATTGGAACAAAGCCAGGGTATTCCTAGAGTGACTGCAGGGCAAAACAGGAAAACCAGACATTGATCCAGCTGGAGCTCAGAGTGAGCAATAATGTGTCTTCCATTATTTTATCTGTTTGCTTGGCCTTACAGTCAAAGGAAAGCAATATGCTATTGAAGTGTCTATAAGATGCAACATACAGAATTGCGGATTTCTTGTTCTTTTAAAAAGTTTGATGAGTATGTGTATGGAAAACCTTGAAAGAAAAGAAGATCTAAGGAGGCAGCAGGATACAGTGCATGGGAGATATATAGCTGCTTCCTTTCCACTGAGTCTATACAAACTGCCACCTTTGCCTGCCACAAGCAAACACAAACTCCCTCGCCTCTCCACTGAAAAATATACAGCTCCCATACATTCACTTAGTAAATGTCAAGGTCTGTCTCTAACTGTGCTGCTCTTCTATTCCTGCAAAGAAACATATGTGACAGACAGCACATCTGTAAACTCAGGATGTTCTGAGTTCTCCAGGCATGTCGGCTAACTGCTATGTTACTACAATGTTTTCCAAACCCTTAGGAACTGTCTTCCCGTACAGAGCAAGCACAACACCTAAACTTGAGGCCACACCTAGGTAATTAGATGATACTCATAACAAAAATATGTAATTGTAATTGCAAATCTTTTCGTTATCTGTTTGCTTGCCAACTGACCTTGCTTTTGTTTTAACTTATTTTTTCCACTAGTTCTTTAAAATTGTTATGGTGTCTTACTTTTTTACAGTTGGTTTCCATTACAATTGATCAACACCAGTATTCCAGACCCACTAAAATAAACAGAAAATGATCTATTGACTACATTACAGTTGGAACTTTATAAACCTAGTGTTGCTAAACAAAATTTTCTCCATTTTCCTAGTCAGCTAATGGATTTTCCTTTTTCAGCTTATTAATGAACAGGTACTATATATCACCTACTTTTCAATAAATACTTCAGCCAAGTGAATGACACAGTTCCATTTCAGAATGTGAAATAAAAAGGGTGAGCTAAATTAACAAAGCAGCTAACTACTCATAATCTCAGAGCATTCAGATTGACGCACTGGTTTTTAATGCTTCCAGGCACTGGCAACATCTGGACAATAATAATCAATACAAATTTCTATGTGCTGTGATATTTGCATGTTATTGTATTTTTAGGACAAGATCACAGATTAAAGATGAAAAATGTATTGCAATCATCTTTTAAGAACCTTTTTTCCTTAATTAATTAAACACTTGAATAGATCAAAATTTCTACTTCTTTACTGCCAGTTATACTGGTAAATTCTAACTACAAATGTCTTTAGCAGTTTTGAATCCTTATTTGTCTTAAGTTAAAGCAAGTGGAAGAAGCTACAAGGAGATATGTAGATTGCATAGACCTAGAATTGCAAATGCAAAAAAGTACTGCAGGAACAGAGAAATTACAAAACTATTGCTTGAAAAACTATGCAAAACTTTGGGGTTTTGCAAGAATGGACTTAACTAGTCACTCCCATTTCTGTGAAAATTCTTTTAATCAGTGTGCTACCTAATCAAGCTGTATTTCACACATTGCAAGGATGTTATAAGGAACTTGAAAGATATTCATTTCATGATAGCATAACATCTAACTTTTTATTGCTCATTGAAAGAAAATAAAAGTGATTGATGGAATAATCAACCATCGTTATTACACGAAAACTCTAATATTTTTTAATTTTTTTTTTCCTAAACCTAGATTTTCTCCTTTATATTAAATCTCTGTCAATATGTTGATAGTTTCTTCCTCTAACTAAAGTTGGTTGGTTTTGGTTTGGCTTGTTTTGTTTTCTTTTTGGACAATGATAAAAAATGTTTATTTGCAAAAAATGTTTAAAAATCATGCTAACTTCTCTAACTCTTTGGAGATAATACGGATTTATTGCTCTAATCCCTAAGGGTATCTTGGAATTCATCTTCTGAATGAAAATAAAAATAATCCAGATGTTAGTGTCTGCCTTTGTGTATGGTCAACGATAAAAAAAAACTCTAACAAATCCACAAAATTTATCCTGTAGTGCACTAAGGTTTCCTGTTTCAGTGCTGGCTGGGTAGAAATATGGAGTTGTACATTTATAGCTGCTTCGATTCTGCTTTCACTAGAATAAAAATACAATAAAACTATGACTTTATGTAAATTAATAGCCACTTAATGTTACTAAGATAAGATATTGAGAGTCTATTTGGAAAGGACTTCTAGGAAGTCTTGCATTCTTAGCTGCACAGTGACCCAAATACAACAAGACTAAAGAATATCCTCCCAGTCATGCCCTATACTTGTTTAAGGCATGCTTCAGGGACATGGCTTCAGTCTCCTTTGGATTAAAGACTTAAGAGTAAATTATTTTATTTCTTTAGTGAACATCTGGATCCCAGACTAATATGAAAAGTTTGGGGAAAGGACCAAGCTCCAGTGTTCTACCATTTTCATCTCAAAGCGGAGTTAACACAGCTGTATTAAATATTTCTAATTCCCTTCCAGAACTGTGCAAAGGCATAAAACTCTTCTCTTTGACTCAACACTGTAGGGTTGTACCACACCTTTTTACCTTTCAGCTGAACTCCTAAAATTTAGGCAAATCACCATCAAAGTTAATCATACTGGGTAATAAGCCTCACTCATTGTAATTGGTGGGTCTAAGGATGAAACTATGGTGTGTAAATTTTGATACAGTAGTTAAAAACACATTCAAATTTTCATACTCTGAAATGTAGCTGAGTATCCTCTAATAACCTTACTTTTACATAAATGGCTCAACTACCAGCAAATAAAACTCTATTCAAGTAGAGTACCAGTCAAGCTGATGATTTTTTAATAGAGCTGTAAGTAATAGAGAGAAGTACCATTTTCAAATCTATCTGACACTGTAGCTTCTATGGCTTGACTTAAAAGAGTTTAGGTTTCCAAGTGTAACTAATAATAAAGAGTATCCTGTATTTCCTATATTCCAAACTATGTTTCTTTATTAAATGCTAATGTAATTATAAAAGTTAATAACCTAAAGAAATTAGCAGAAATTGAAAAATGTTAATATGGAAACCTCACTAATCCATCATCATTTTGTAAGTGTGCTATGCACAGAATCCACAGAATTGCAACTAAAATCTTTACTGCAAATTATTTTACCTTTAATTACCAAATGTTCAATTTTGATGACAGAGATAACAGGAGAATTGAGAGAAACAGCCCCTCTATTTAAAACAGAACGCCTCAGGAATTTGTGCATCAAATCCATTTTATTTCAGGCTTAGAAGTGAGATTTGGCTAGGACTATGGGGAGCAACATTTTGGGCCCAATCTGTTCAGCATAAAACATAACCTCCTGTGTGGGGAAAATGATTGGATACCTTAATCTTCAGGAATAACAGCAAATGCTTCTTTTGCTGGAGTAAATTAGGGAAGCTTCTAAGATAAACTATCTTGAACATATTTAATATTTCATAGTTTTAGAAATGCTTTAACCAGCCTTTGAGAAAATCTCTCTGACTCATAGCTCCTTGCAGAAAAATATACAGAAGTAGATGAGTTGCTATGGTGCCTAGATGCTAATGGACAGGCTTGTTCTTGCCTTTAGAGGTATCAGCCTTTCCCATCAGCTATGTGGAGAACTAGACACTTTAAACTTCACCAGCTACTGAAACTGAGAGAAACTTATTTGCCTGTGAGGGATGAACTGAATCCCATCACTTTCCTCTTGGATGTCTTGTTTAGTTTGCTTGGATTCTCCCTGTTTTTGCTTAAGATCACATCTGGTGGCAAGTTCTAACATGTCTAACTTGCTCTTGAATGCAGTACTGGTTTGTCTACAGATCTGAACTTGGTTGGTTACCGCTGAATCCATCTCCCTAGAGTAGAAGAACTAAATTGGGTGGTGTGATGAAGTCAGCAATGTCTGATAACTATAAATTTATTCTCTCCTCACTGTAATTCCTGCCTTACAGTATTAAGTCTACCTGATTTCACTGTCATTCCCTTTCACATAGAGAAATGGTTATTTTCCTCCTTATAAGAGAATCTAAGATTTGTCAAGATAATTTCACTGACAGTGACCTTCCTGAAAAAATGCTCTATTTTTTGAGTTTGTCACTTATCAGCCATTACCAGTTAGATAACTTTTTACATGAATGACCCTTAATAAAATCCTTGTTGCTTTTTTCCCTTGATATTCTCTCTAACGTGTCTATTTAACTTTGTAAGCAAAAGTTGTTGTAGGAAAATGAAAAAGGTTCATATTAATCCATTACAGAGGTACTAAAAAACAGTTCATTTCCTCTCATGACTGTCCTGCTGGCATGCAGAACTTTTGTCTTACCAAATGGATCGTAAATTGACACATGGAAAAATTAATAACTTGTACAAACTTTTTTAATTGATTTGAGAGATTTAAATGGAGACTTTAAATTTAAACATTTAAGTTAGGAAGCTTATCAAGGTATTCTTTTCTTCCAAATATGTGGCACACCTTATTCCTGTTAATAAAGGAAATAAGGATATCTGAAGGGCTCAATAACACCGCAGAATTACTTTACAAATTATTTATTAAAATACCTTATGAATGTTCCTCAAAACAGAGAATTGACCTCAATCATGTTCTACATCATGAGTTTTCTATGTGAAGCATATATACTGCTCAATTAATCAGTACTTAGGATCTGTACATAAGAAAGAGCACAGCTATAAATTGCACTTACTTTTAGATTCTACCTTCTAATTTCACACCCAGCATTTTCATAATCTCTGGTTTTAATGACATGGATTCATGAGGTACCTAAGAATAACAGCAGTTCCAAGCTTTGCCTGCTCTTGTACACATTATAACCATACATTACTTAAACCCATTACAAGTGATTCAGACCACTGTGCAGTTTCAGTTTCCTGTATAACCACCTGCATTAATTCCATTAAAATAATCAGCATGGAAAGCAAAACTTATTTTAAATCATCCCCAGCTCATCCTCAATAATAAATTAATAAAGGTAACCACCCATTTCTTAATTTAACATAAAGGTACAGGAAACTAGCCATTAGGATTCTTTATTACAAATGGTCTGCCATAGCCCCAGTGAATTCACAAGCCAAATTAGACACCTCTGAAGCCACAACAAAAGTACATGAAAAGAATGAACTATTTTGAATTCTGTGTTTTTATAAGTTCAGGTCTATGTTACTTTGAGCTTTAGCCATGTTTTCAAACATTCCTCTGTACCACCAAGATTTTTAAAAAAATTACATGGAATTATGTCATGTGATTAACTATGACAGAACAAACATCACAGATCTTAATGAAAGGGCAGCAGACATTCCCCCTACCACTCCCACTTCTGCAGCTGAAAGCAGTATCTTTATTTCTTCAGTGGAGTACAGATTAGTGAAACCAGAGTAGCCCATCTCAACTCATTGTTAATCTTGTTTGTCCCTATCTGATCTACTCATTTGCTGTTATCTCCCATTACACTTAGATAGTTTTTAACCCTAACAGAATAAGGTACCAGTGACATCATATGATGTTAAGTGTTTCTGACAGTACAAACTCCTAAATTCTGAACTGACAATAAGGGCTCATAACTTTAAAAATCAGAGATGTGCCCAACTTCAACTATTTCAAAAAGGTTTTTTTTTTCTCTATTGGTAGTTATAGACTTGAGAGTTGGATTTTAAAAATCTGAGTTGGGAGCATAACTCCAATACGTTTTAAGTGGGACATTTAGTTCTATTGTGCTTAATGCCTTAAAAAATGTCAAAACTTATCAGCCTCAAAGGACACGCTTTTAAAGCTTCTGTTTTAATGATAAATAATGATTTGAGAATGCAAATTTTGTATTCAGTGAAAGAATAGAGAGGTGTCAGCTTTCTTCAAGAAAACATTTAAAACAGTCTGAGCTGAATATTAAGTCAGCAGAGTTTTGCACAGATTGTTGTCTTAGCAACTTCAAAAGATAGCAGAAGAAGATTTTTGTAAACTGCTGATTCCACAATAATGATTCTCTGGAGGGTTCAAAATTCTCTGCGAGAAGCCCCATTCTTCATTTTTTTAAAAACTGGCCTCTATAGATACTGCTTTCTCAGAAAAAAAATATTACAATGTAGAGTGATCATTAATTTCTAGTTTACAAGTGTAGACACCTTATTTTGAATTTGCCTACTCATTTCTGGTTTTATGTTCTCATTCTCTAGTATCATTCTGCCCTTTCAGGATGAAATTTTGCATATTTGTTTTTTAAATGGGGTTAATGCAGCATGCCTGTGTGTCTATGTGTGTGTAGCCAAAATTAATCTTTACTCAAAGGCGTTTAATTAACATATCTAGAAAACAAATAACAGCAAAGCTTACTAGTCCACTCAGACTATGAAATTAGTTCCAGAATAGAGTAAAGGTAACATGTGTTCATTTAATATTGTAAAGTGAGGGTAAGTGATAATACTTTTCTTTTTTTCAAGTCCAGCTAGGGCTGAGGTTGGAAGAGACCTCTGGAGATCACCTACTCCAACCCCTCTGCTTAGAGCAGGCTCAGCTAGAGCAGGTTGCCCATGTCCAGCCGTGTTTTTAATATCTCCAAAGACAGAGAGTCCACAACCTTTCCAGGTAATGTGTTCCAGTGTTATTGTAGATTTGTCATAAATTCCCAGCAAGCAACATACTTGCTTTACTTTGTCCCAGAGAAGACCAGAGAAAAGGTTGCACAGAGAGACTCAGAATTTATTTCCCGAGTCTACTTTTCACCAGGAAGGGGAATTGATGTTGCAGTGACCTCTGGCAGAAGCAGACATTTATCTAAGCATTGACAGCCGAGGGGAGTCAGTGCTTCCGCCTATTCTCTGCTCCCTTCTCACTTACCTAGGCTCACCTAAAAAGATGTCAAAGTAGCAAGTATCCCTGTTCACCCATAGGATAAGTAGCCCATCAGAATAAATACAATGTCTGTTTGCATGTATGAGAGTACAGGTCAAGTTCTGCCTTTACGTTTAACATTAAGTGAAAGACTTATATTGTAATACCGGTAAACATATTGTGTTACAATATGTGATGTTTTCTCGATATTTATCACTGGAACTACTACACTGTGTTAAAGTAAATATAAATACAAATATATGACTAAAGGTGGACAAAAACCAGCTACCTTATCCTAGCTATAAATCTATATATATAGAAAGAGTGAACTTTCTCCTATATGAAATGTTTTATGTACAATATAAGCAATGATCTTTATCCTTGGAATTTAACTATAAATTTTGATCTTCATTCTTGTTGTGGGACAACTGGGGATGGCGGCACTGATCAGTCCTATCACCTTGTGTTTTATTCCCACCCAAGAAATAGCACTTTATCCACGTTGTCATCATTTCTTGCTTTGTCCAGAAGGAAGTACAAAGATAAATCTTTTCCATAAAAACAAACCCAAAACAAAACCACATTTGAAACACCTCCATCCACCACAAATGCATGTTCAAGTTCTGTTTGTGTTCAATGATGTGTACTTATGTTGAATTCAGCAGAGCACGTCTCATAAAAAGCTCAGCACATGCCAGGGTAAAAACTCTTAGAAAACATCTGCTTATTTTGTAGAAAGAATAAGGAAGTTAAATCGAATGAGAACACTAGAGCAATGTGTTGGGACAACATACTGAATCATGCCACAATTACGCTATTGCGCATATCACCATTTATAAACCTAATTAACAGAAAAACTGTGTGCTTTACATAACTTTAAATATGAAACAGCAGTTTCACATAAACACCTCATTTTGTTTGGATACAGAAACCAGAAAATCTTTCAAATGTGGCACCTTTGTTGAAATAAGAACACCATAGAGTGACAACAACATACACTTTTTGCCTGGGAAAAAGAAAGATAAGCAGGACCATTAAAATTCTGAAAGCTCTAAGTATTCTTTGATCAAATAGCCAGAAAAAGCTGGGTATGGTCTACTAGCTGTGACCACCAAGAACATAGGGAACTGAATATGCCACATCTCAGCACACTGGCTTTATATTTTCCTGTTGTTTAAAAACTCTTTCCATATACACAGCAATAGGCTATACCAGCTACCTGTTAGAGGTTTCTTTTCCTATGAAATTAAATTAATGATCAAACTGCCCATTGTAAATGAAAAGCATTTGTTTTTAGACACCATACTTTGCTAGCTATCCTAAGAAAAACACAGGCAATAGTAAAAGAGGAGGCTACACTCAGCTGTAACTCAACTCTCATGTACAAATAAATTTCTTCATTCCTATCAAAAAATGAATACATTCTATCCCCTTTAAAATCATGCTGAACTGTGAGGTTTTCTGCATGTAGCATACAACTGGTAGAAAAATATCTAAGCAGAAACAAATGTCGTATCAATTACATCAGTATGTTGTGTGCTGGTGGTTATGATCACCCTTCAGTCATGAAGGGGTCATGGAATATTACACAAAAGAATCCCTCAGGGGAACACATATTCTTCATAGTTTGTAAATGAAAATAAACAGAGTAAACAAAAATAAACACATTTCAAAGTGATTATTGCAATCAAAAGCAAAAACTTATTCTAATAAACTATGCTCCAAGAAATATGTATGTGTTCTTCCCTTTGTAAATACCCTCCATAAGGCAGACAGGTGTCCTTCATAATACAGGGCATCCTTTGTGAGGTGAAACCTACTAAGTTGAGTGTCACAGTATATTAATTGGACTTGCACCCACTCACTATTACCTTGGTTAAGAAGGATATACTGAATTAAGAGAGGTGAGAAGTTGGTTTAATATGCGTAAGGGGAGAATCATGTTAGGAAACTGATATTGAATAAAAAGAAAAACTGCCTGTCTCAAAAATACCAGTTACTTCTTTATATTAGAAATTGTCATCTTGAAGAAAGGAGGCTTAATTCTAAAACACAGGAAACGTTGTTTGATCATAAGAGAAAACTTTTACTGAAGATGATCAAATATTGAAACTGATGGCTCAGAGAGAATTTTGGAGGAATTTTCATCCTTGTATACATTTAAAACCTGGCTGGACGTGGTCCTAAGTAACCTGATTTGGCTGACTGATCTAAGCAGGAGGTTGGAGTAGGTGATCTCCAGAGGTCCCTGCCAATTTCAGCAATGCTGTGATCCTGTGGTGGTCAGGACAGAAAAAAGCTATCCTGAATGGCTGTGAAAGCCAGGGTTTCTCTTTCATGTATCAGTTCACTTCTAATGTACTACATTATTAATGATTGAACCTAGGATGCACAACAAAACCAACACACAGCACTACTGTCAACACCCAGCAGAGGAGGTCTAGCAATCTATGTAAATATTCACCTCTGTAAACCAAGTCAGACAGAGTGGCAGTGCTGTCCTGAGGAACAGAAACTTGAGATTAATAGGAAAAGGCAAAGGGTTAAAGACTGTACTCTGCTTATGCCTCCCAATGCATGACAAAAAAAAGAGGAAATATTTGGGCATATAACACACCCAAAAGATTGGTACACCGCTACATAATGTGGACAGGCCTAGTGCAGGGAAGAGTTAACATATCCCATGGGACAAAAGTTAATCTCACAGAATTTTTTTTTCTTTTTTCCTCTCTGTAAATCACTAGTTCAAAAACAGATACTTTTTCATTAGTGTCCAGAGTGCTTTATCCCACTCTTTCATCTCCCCTTGTTGCAATACTTAGTCAGCCAGAGAACTCATGACAGGTATTGATGAAATACAACAATCTAGGGAGAGAAAGGTTTCGTATAAAATGTACAGCTTATCTTTTTACACTAAACTTTCATGCTCACCAAATGAAAATAGATCACTTTCTTTGTGCTTTAACAACACAGACCCAGAAGAATATCTATTAGAAATGTAAATAATTATTGCTGCAAACCTTACAATATGCTGCCTACCTTTGTCATCATAATATTTCCCATTTGCCAGCAAAATATTTTGCTTCGGGTTTTCTTTAAATCACTAAAGAATCATTTAAACTCCTTCTATCTTTATATTCCTGGAGACAGGGATTCCCTTTTCATGAAAATTGCATCTGAAGAAAAGAGTTCTAGAAGAGGAAAAAACTGTGAACTACAGCCAACATTCATATCAACCAAATGGTCTGGTATATTACCTAAAGCAAAAAAAAAGCTTCCACTCGGAAGCTAAATTCAAAATGACCTTGTGCTTTTTTCAAAAAGGCTGGCAGCTGAGGTCATTGGAATAAATTGTGATAGACAGTGCTTCCCTCTGCATAGTTAGAAGGCATGTCTAGTACGTGAATTATCACCAAGTAGGGAAAAAAATGAACCAAACACAGCAAAGAACACGGTTTAATTTCTTTGTAAAATAATGGTAATATAGTCTGCAATAATTATGAATTTAATGAAGTAATGTAGGTTTTCAGCAACTTTATTTCACCATCAATTATGTTCTAGCCTTTTCAATTCTATGTTCATAAATTAACCCTGTTCTTCATTGGCTTCTGCCGTTAACAGCATAAGCACTTGTAACTACATATCCCCAGCAGGCAGTTCCCAGCTGCACAGAATAGTATGTAGTGTTGTTTAAAAATATATATTGTAGTTGTGTTAAAGCTTACTAAATCACTGAGTCAAAAACAATGAAATGAAAAAGAAGCTGGAACTGCTAGTGAGTGTTTTAACTGAGATTTAAATATGCAAATTGAAAACAAACTCCTCACTATTCACTTTTGTAAGGAAACTGTTAACAGTAATTTCAGAATAAGGCAGTTTTCAGAAGGGTATTTTTTTCAGTTCGTTCCCTTACAAACACATAAGCAACCTCTGTCAAAAGATTTTAATCTGTCAATAGGACTGCATGAGTCCTCAACTTGTTTCTATAATAGCAGCTTTTCACTGGAATATTTTGTTCGACAGATTCTTATTTTAAACATCTGCCTCTTTTGGGAGCAGCTTAACGTTAAGATGAAAAATACACTTGGGGTTTGAAAGCAGGTGGAAAAACTCACAGTTCTGATTAAATGAGAACTGCTTCTAATCCAGTTTTCCACTGTGCCTTAAAGCACCCTATCTAAAGAAGAAAACACATCTTGTCACTTCTGAAACATTTAAAGAAGAAAAAGGTGGGGAAAAGGAGCACATGTAACTTACCATTAAAGTTTACTGCCCGGATATAGCTAAGTAGTTCTTTACCATCAATTGTGCTCATCCTCGGGCATAGACCAATATATCCAGGACACAGATCTTTATGCATGTTGTGTAGTGCATAAGCCATGGAATATACTGCATCAATTACAAACTGAACTTTTCCTTCTTGCTCATAGGCTGAATCTCTGGCAATTCTTTCTAAGCCTAAGGAAGAAAGAGAAAGAGTCAGTTTTTATTTCCATTACGTGTAGGTGTACGTGCACGAGTATGTGTGTGCAAAAATTCACAGCAGAACATAAATAATTACAGTCAGATTGATAGGTAAAGTTAGGACTCGCCTAACTGTCACCTAAATAAACAAGACACAGAAAATACAGCCATCTGGTTTTGCCTCTAATCATTGTACACTGTGCCAGGTATATAAACAGTATGTTGAGTTCTCAGCTGGGAAAAAGGACAGAACATTTCATTACAAGAAAAAGAAATATAGATATATGCATTTCTACACCAGTAGAAAAACTCTCTTCCTACCTTATTGACTTCCGTTCAACAGCTGTTTATTGTTATTTATAGGACACTTCTACAGCAACCTGCCATTCTCTTTTAGATAAATTTAAGGCTATCTTGGTTTTTATCCCTGTCTATTGTTTGATAAACATTATTTAAACACATCAGGGAAAAAAGCTGAATGCTTGCCAAGTGATGTGGCCATCTGTCTCCATATTGAAAAGTGCTTATTCTGAGACTTTTTTCCTGTATTTACTAGTGAATTACGCTTCACACGACAACTGTATACTGTCTGCTATTTCCTACATGGACATTTTTCCTTCAGAGGGAATACAGAGCAAGTCAATATGCTTTGAAATTTTGATTCTGTGGGAACTACCCATGTTAATTATCTATGTCCAGATCCAAAGCACCTTTTACATTCATAGGTAATAGTACTAAGGGGAAAAGTTAAAAAATAAGGGTCAGGAAAATTATATTTGAAGTAGCAACCAACATGAAATCACTTGTCCTATATAGGAATTCAGCCACTCATTTCAAAGGCTCAAAATCTTCATTTACAAGGTGAAAGAGGGCTCTGCAGATCTCAGCATGAAATCTGCCCTGCTGGAATCTGCAGTCAAGTTCCCATCATCCCAGTGAACCCAAGTTTGAATACCTAGGTCATCTACCAGGTTAACAACTCATTCAGTTTGAAAATAATCCATTCACATTACCATAGACTATTTAGAAATTAACCAAAATTTTATGCCCCATATTTTTCATTTTAACATTCTACATCTTGTTTTTTATGTTTCTTTCTTATCTCTAAACACAGGGTTTCATCAGTTCAAGATATCAGTTTTGTTGTATCCCACTTTTTAAAAATTATTTTTTAATGCCTGAAAATATACTGTATGCAAGATGTAGACAATGTATGCAAGCCCATATGACATTAAAAAAAAAAACCCAAACCCTGGAGTCTACTCAGAAGCCCTTCTTCTATTTACCTGCTGCACTTCAGTGCCACCGTCTCACATTACAATGATAACACATGAAAAACTTTGTAATCTGACAATCAGTAGTGTTTTGTGCTTTAAACATCCCTGAGCACTGGGAGCAATAGATAGCCTTGAAAAATCATGATGTGATTTTATTTCTCTTCAGGGATTAGTTAAAAAAAGGTAAAATCACTACCTCTTGAAAAGGTACTATCATGTGGAGAGGACAGCGTTTAACTCTTTTTTGTGATTTGTTACAAGTAGCTTCATAGACACTTTTCAAGACATGCTATCTCATAATTTACAAATAATTAATAAATACTGCAAATTAACAAACTGAAAAACTTTTCCTTGCCCATGCCGAAAATTACCCAATTAGTTGCAAAGCATTTCCCAGACATAAAAGAAAATATGAAGGATGAGAGAGATGTGGCTTTATTAGATTGTAACTTTATTAACTTACTTCACTTGGGAACTACCTTCCAACAGTAAGTGATGGGTAGAGCTCAGGATCCCTGTTTTAATTGTTCCTGCCTTGTTAAGGACTGCTGGACAGCAAGTGAAGGACAGGGTTTACAGAACTCCTGCAGGCACACAACAGTCAATAACCTGTATGTGCCAGCAAAAGCTTCCTCATTCTCTAAACAGGATGGTCAGGACAGGAGGAGTTTGAAGGACATGTATCTGTTTTCATTGCTAAGCAAAAGGTAATTCCCCTCAGACATCAGGTGGATGGATGTGTATGTTGAAAGGTGGGGGACTGGTTAAAGGCAGAAGGGAATAATTTTCTATAATAAATGCTAAGTCATAAAACACTAAAAGTTGCAAACACTTATGAGAGTGCATTGTACTAAGTGGTACAGATTTTTAAAGGAAAAAAAAAAATCAGTCTTGCACTCCCCTATCTTATACTGTATTTAAACACATGTAGGATTTGAACAAGTTTCTTACACAGCATAACATTTTACCTTTACTCTTCACAGATATGTGATCATAAAATACTTCATCATATAAATTACAGAGAAAAAAAATTATTAGGACTGAATGTGTTTCCTTACACATAATTCTATGGAATTACCAGGTTTAAACCTCTCAAACCCAGAAGGCAATAGACAAGAATGATCTTTGTGCTTTGCATAACTAAAACAACCCAATAAATTGGTTTATGTGGTCTTTCTATTTGAGGTTTCTCTTCATCTTTTCTTTCTAGAATTCTCAAAAATCAAACCCAATATTTTATAAAGATTACAAGAACTCATCAAGTTAATTTACATTACACTGTCCTAAATAAATTTTAACGTGTAGCAGTAAAATGATGCACATTGTCTAAGCCATAAATATGGTCAGCTACTACAGAGATAATATTACATGTTTGGAAGACATGATTATAATTTTTCTTCAGACTTGTATATCAAGTAACAACAGTTTCATTTATAGGTTGAGCTCTACAAGGCATGTTTCTACACACAATCGAGACTTGAAAGAGTATATGCTTTGTATATCATAATAGAAACGTTTTAATGCTTTCTTAATGATCACTTCAATTTTTCATCCTACAGTCTTTCCTCTGTAAAAATTACTTAGGCTGTGTCATTATCAAAAAGAGTGAGAAGATGTTCCCAACTCTTGAACCAGGGCCCTTGATATCAGCATGGTCTGAGTGTGGTGCGTCAAGAACTGAGACAAGAACTGGGCTCACGTTGTCCCTTCCTGTTCTGATCTCCAAACAAAAGAAACCCAGGGAAATGTGCTATGGTGCTTTCCAGCAGGTCTTCCAACCCAGCTGTTTTGAAGTGCAAGCTTGTGGGGAATTTCAGCAAGATGTCAAGACTTTCCCCAACCAATGGAGAAAATACATAGGGACGTGTACCAATGTTATCATCTTGGGCTAGAGAAGAGCTATGAGAGGTGTAACACTCGTCCAGGAAAAGTGTCAGCTGTTCCTGGCTTCTTCCATTTGAAATCTCTTTTGGGAACCCTAGAGTGAGAAGAGGGATGATCCTGTAAGAGCCTGTACATGTGAAAGAGTTGCTACAGCTACCCTTGCACTTCCTGAGCAAGAGTGACAGGCTGGTCTGTTGCAGGACCTATTGCCTCCATACCTTCTAATCATTTCCCCTTTGTTCCTGTAGTTCCTGTGCTGCAGGAAAAATTGGGCATCCTGCTCAGGATAGTGGAACTTACCTATGACAGGGAAAGATAAGGGGCATAACAATAGTAAGGTAGGACATGGATTAGGTGGATAAGGTATATGGCTGGGACTACCCAGGCTGGGTAGGGAGGGAAGGGAGGGAGGGAAGAGGAAGCAGGTAACATTGTCAGTTTCCAAGGTATGAACTGGGAATCAGGAGAATTCAGGGATCATAATCAAGATACAACAATAAATTAAAATGTATCTTAATTAGAAACTTAATAACATCATACAGTAAGTAAATAAAGATTAATGTAATATAGCTAAGATAATGAATTCACACATGGGTGATGATATCACCTGTGGGATACAAACAACTATCAATCAAAACTTAATTTGCTGATCTCACCATCAGGGGACTAATCTGCTAGGTGATAAATGCGGCAAAATTCACCTAAGTTTTAGAAACCATGTTCTTAATGATGATCTTAAAGAATATGTAGAAGTAATTTCTGCACACATTTAAGTCCATGGCAATAGGAAAACTTCAGAACAGAGTTGCTATTTATTATTCTCTTAAGAATATAAAAGATCCTAAATAAGGCAAATGGATATACCTGTTTTGTAATTTGTAATATAGGGAAAAAATACCCATTTATTTAACTGCCTTGTTTCTGGAAACTGCTGGTTCACCTAACATTTCTCAGCAATCCCATTCCTACTGTTTCACAAGTCTTTCTCTTCCCATTTAGCGTTATTGAAAGCAATTTATGTAAATGTGCAGCCTACACTATTTCTCATGGCTATTTCTATAGTTTCAAGAATCCATCCCATATATCTAGTTAAAATCTTAATTTATGGTACTTCAAGACCAAAGGCTGAAGTCAGGGACCTTGTATACAACAGTTGGTTAGACTTTCAGATTGGAACAATGTTGTGAGGGTGCACAGTTTGAGAAAGGTTTTGGGCACTAGATAGCTTTGGGACACAGGAGTGAGGGTACACAGTTTAGAAGAATAGAGATATCTGATATGAGGATGCAGTGTGCATGGGAATAGGATCCTAATTTTGGCAGAATAATCATAAGCTCATGTTCCAAGCTTAGAAAGATAGTGCAGTCAGAGACAAGAGAAGTAGAAATACATAACTAGATCTCCATGTAGATCTCTTATGGCTGTTAATTTTGGCCAAAATCAGTATTTACCAGGGGAAAAAAACAGCTTAAAAAAAACACCCAAGAATTGCAAGTCTTGTCCTTCAGCTGGGGAACAGCAATGTGAACCGTTGGCTTAGCAGTGACAGAAGTCTGACTGCAGGAGGGCCAGGAATCTCCTAACCATGGATTTGTCAACAGCAAGGAAAGATTCCTTTCTGAGAGCTTGTATTCCTCCCTCCTTTCCACATCTCCATCCACTCTTCTGTCTCTCTGTCCCCTCTCTTATGCGCTGAGTGACAAATCAGCTCTTTTATGGACTGTGCTCTAAATAAGGGGGAAAATCTTTCAGGGGTAATGGTGGGAGGATAAGAAACACAAAGTAGGGGAGAAAAATTACAATAAAAATTATTGTGAAAATTATAACAGGCAAAATGGTTACTCATGAAGAACTATTTTATTTGTTTTCCTTTACCTGCCTTTGTTATATAAATGTTTCTGCATAATTACTGCTTAAAGACAGTTGGTGCATCTGTGTAAATCTTTGGGGTTCTTTTCCCAAAATTCTGTTTTGACAAGTCTGGATCTTGGGTATCTAGTAACATTTTTTCAGTTCACAGTTATAATTCACATTTTTTTACTCATTGCTAAATTATTTATCCCCATTATGTGGCTCACAAAACAGCTTTACTTAAACTGCACTTATTTGATATCTTTATAAGTGGTCTGGATAACAGGACCAAGTGTAGCCTGATGAAGTTTGCTGATGACACCAAGTTGAGTGGGAAGCAGACACTCCAGAAGGGAGAGATGCTCTGCAGGAAGATCTGGATAGGCTGGAAGAATGGGCCAACAAGAACCTTATCAAATTCAACAAAGAGAAGTGTAAGGTCATGCACCTGGGAAAACATAATCCAGGAGTGCAGCACAGACTGGGATGCACCTAGCTGGAGGGCAGATCTGTGGAAAGGGACGTGGGGGTCCTGGTGGACAGGAAGCTCAACATGAGCGAACAGTGTGCTGCTGCGGCCAAGAAGGCCAACAGGATGCTGGGTTGCATCAAAAAGGGCACCACCAGCAGAGAGAAAGAAGTCATCATCCCACTCTACTGAGCACTTGTCAGGCCACACCTGGAGTACTGTGTACAGTTCTGGTCCCCACTATGCAAAAAGGATGTGGACAGGCTGGAAGGAGTCCAGAGAAGGGCCACCAGGATGATCAAAGGACTGGGAAGCTGCCATATGAGGATGGGCTGGGAGAACTGGGTTTGTTCAGCCTTGAGAAAAGGAGGCTCAGAGGGGATCTCACCACCATGTGCCAGTACTTAAGGGGTAGCTACAAAGAAGATGGAGACTCTCTTTTTACAAGGAGTCCCATGGAGAGGACAAGGGGGAATGGACACAAGTTGCTCTTGGGGAGATTCCAATTGGACACGAGAGGAAAATTTTTCTACTGAGAGGACAGTCAACCATTGGAATAATCTCCCCAGGGAAGCAGTTGACTCGGCCACGTTGGACACCTTCAAGAGTCATCTGGACAGGGTGCTGGGCCATCTTGTCTAGACTGCGCTCTTCCTAGAAAGGTTGGGCTAGATGATCCCTGAGGTCCCTTCCAACCTGTGATTCTGTGATAAATATTTTGGTGTTGAGATTGATCACTCTGTGCACGACAATCACAATCACAACTAAATCACCATAATTTTTAAGCAGGCTCCCACTACTCTTCAGCCCAGGCATGATAATCCTCTATTTGTCAGAATTGGTTAGAACTTCCTATCTTTGCAGCAACAGTTTTTTCCTCAGAAAGTTGGCATCTGTAACTGTAAGCCATTTCAGTAGTCTCAGCAGGAAGCACCAGGAGCATATGTTGCTCCCATTGAAGTCTTCCCAATTATTCAGCTGTTCTCCTCACACATTATAGGGTTTGCTCTGACTGAACAAATAATGCATTAGAGATCATCATCTTCTGTTACTCAAACTTAACGGGATGATATACTTTTATGGTGGGGGAGTTGAGTTTTCTAATAGCTGCATGGTAACTATGATGCTTGTTTTGTGCATGAGTGACTTCACAGAGAGCATCACAAAATCTGTGGCTTCTCTATAATAGTATGGTGTCAGTTTAGGAAGCAATTCAGAGGGAAAGTTAAGGATTATATCAATTTTCTCTGCCATTCCGAAAAGAAAATAGAGACTATAGAAGCAATGATAGTGAAATGAAGCAGTCTGATTGTCTACTCTTCTCCAACAACTGACAGATGTAGTTTTGTGGTTTAACGAACTGGCACTTGAGTTAATTTTTCTGGGGTTATGCCTCTTTACACTAACTTACAAAAAAAAAAAAAAGAAAGAAAAGAAAACAAGACAGCAAGACCAATTAGCAAAAGTCTGAGAAAGAAACAGTTTTTCAATGCCTAGAAAAATGAGGAGATTTTAAAACACTTCCTACCCAGGACTGGGCTGAAACCTCACATTTTTAAAACACTTTTCAAACAGAAATCAGCAAGAATAACATATCACGTAAGTGAATATGTTTCAATAATTTTCACTTTAACATCACCATAAATGAGAAAGTAGCTTTTTTGATTGCCTGGCTCTTTAAATGAAATACCTTAAAAATTCCATCTCTACTCACAAATATTTTTCATTGGAAATACCACAACATTTTTCCTGACCTTCACAGTAAATCAGATATTTGTTTCAGCAAAACACTTCTAACAAACACACAATAGTATATATCAAAGTGGAATTAAACCATTATTCTAGTCATATTGAGGGGTTTTGTTCCTACTACTATATGTGACATTTACTAGAGTGTTTTCTCTCAGATAAACAAACTGAAGTTGCATTGCTAATAGAATACATTTTTTTCCTTATTCCTGGCTTTGAGAGAGACCCTAACAACAGTTTGAATGTTGTTATCAGAGGGCAAAACTTTCCCTTTTCTAGTTAATATCTTCACATTGTTTAATTATAGCTCCTTGAAGCAGGGGATAGAGTTGGAGAATACGGGTATTCAGAACTCTCAAACATTTTAAACCTGAGACTACTGCATCTAACAGCAGCAGTATTGTTGAGGTAAGATTTGCTGTGGTGTGTATGTTAGGCTAAACAGTAACGACTGCATTCATATAACAAGGAGACACCGTTTCATAAGGTTTCTGCCAACCACACTAAGAACCACACCTTGCATTTAAAAGAAAAGGTGCATCAAAAATAGAGTGGAATAAGCAATATTTCTTTCAGGCATATCCCTTGTCAATATCAGTAGAATTGTCTGTGTAGGAATATATTAGTTAGTATGGACAAAACTTGAAGCTGGGTATAACATTTGAAAAAGTTATATGTCCTTGTTATCCACAGGTTGCAGCTTTGAAACCGCAGACAGAGCATTACCAATGTTACTGCCAGAAGATTCTTGCCCTCTAAATATCGTGCTCTGGCAGATATCTGTTCACCTATACTGGTTTGCTTGCTAGCTACGATACATCTGACAACCTGAGAGCACATACCCACTCCAGAAATAGCTGCAGAGAAAAAGACAACACTGTAGAAGTTTAAAGAAGTGGGAGATTATTGCATTACTAAGCAAGGATACATGGCAATTAATAAATCTGACATCATAACAGGTTTTTGTTAGATTTTCTCCAGGTTTGATGCCAGAGACCAAACCATAAATTTTACAAAGCTTTCTTCATAATTCATTCCATGCATTTTGCATGTTTCCTAAGTATTTATATAGTAATTTAAATATCACTCAAGTCCCCCCTTGCTGCTTCTGTTTTTGTTTTAGAAAAGACTTTGAAGTCAGAGATTCACATCTCACTTTAGCTTGAGTCTTATATTCTGCAAGTCTGGTATCGTCTAGAAGTTGGTGATCCACTGTCCCTTGCATTGCTCTGTATTCCTCTGTATTTCTAGTTTTAGTATGTACTAAAGGAATGCAGTTGATTTGATTCTATCTTACTAAGGTTTTCTAATTAGATCTATTCTGTTTTACTTATAAAAATAAAAGCTAATGCAGAAGTAATTTCAATTTTCATATTTGTCAGATTTAAGACTTTAATCTATACATATCAGTATATAGTAACAAACAAAATTCAGTGTCAGTTGTAAAAACATGAGGTTTGTCGTTAATTACCATCCCCTAAATTCTACAAAAATAGGGAATTTCAGCTTCAAAAGTGGTCAGCTTGATTTGTGTATGAGGAACGATTTTTAATGATTTTTGACCAAATCAAAATGGTACAGGAAAAATTTTCTTAACTACGTTATAAAAAGAGGTATGTTTGTCATAATTAAACTGTGTCAAAAGTTTTATTTGAGCTTTCTGAACAAAATAACATGAAGATAAAAGAACACTTGTTTACTGTTAACACAGAGATCTAAGAACTACTTGATCAAACACATTTTAAATGTTCTTCAAACTTTAACTCTCAAAGTTAGGTCAACCTTTTTGACTCTACCTTGAATTTCTGTACCAATAAATACAAACGTTTTTATTAATAATAGCAGATAAAAGAACGCAATAACATAGAAGCATTCGCCAGTCTCCATCCCACTTCAACTTCTGTAAAGTCTGTGAAAATTTGCCACAGCTGTATATCCTGTTCATTTCATAACTGGGATCCACAGACACGCTAAGCAATTCAGTCCTGCACCCTGGCAGCCTAGCACACTCCTTTAGGTACGTATAATAAGCAAGAACGCAAAATTTTTGAGAAATCCCGTGTTTCTTTATGTCTCAGAATAGTGTCAATATACAGGGGAGTGTTAGCATGAATAGACAATCAAATATTTTGCTAAATTTCTCAATTTTAAAACAAATCAAGAAGAGAGGCATCTCTTTCAGAGCTCAGGGTGGGTACATAGACAGAACCTACATTTTCTAACAGATTTCCCTTGGGAAATGTCTAACTATGGGAAGAAATCGCTAGTGTACTGGTCCAGTCACATAGGTGGAAAGAACTGATATCACTCTCAGACCCCACAGGCTGCAAGTACTTCTAATGCAGACTTCAGTGTATAACTACAAAGCCTATAACAATGGCTATGAGCAAGAGGAAAGATTCAGTACAGGAACCAAATTTATTCATTGTCTGTTAGCATTTAATCTCAGAGGACCTTTTACGCATAGCAACAGTATGTATAAAAATCCTTTCCTCTGCTTATTGGTTGCGAGAGCTTTTAGTTTAAGATTCAGATCAGAAACTCAAGGGACTTTTGTCCTCAGAAGTATTATTTTTAGTTAAAAACTTGACTGAGATCCTGCTTAAGAAATACCTTTCTTCTAATTGGAGAGCATTTGTTGGAAGTATACACAGACATAGAGGTATCCAAGCACATCACTTCCTTAAGAATTTGTGGTCACTATTTGGTATGAGTCTATCTGGAGACTAAAGAATTAAGGTACAGCAAGACTTTACCAAAAATATTGCAACAACTGAACAGTTATATTAATGACTACCTATCAGCGGTTTAAGCATTTTCCTCTAGTTTGATGAGAAGCTCCACAAAAGCAGGCTAATTTAGGATGCAAAGAGTTCATAGCTATTTACCAAAGAAAAGATAAGTATCAGTTTGAGATTTTATTATGCCCCTTTCATCGCCTGTTACTAATCCTTCTGTAGGAATTTAAGGCCTCTTCAGCTGAGCTGACGGAAAGAGCTTTACATAGGGACCCCTTCTCTGATATCAGAGAGCTGGGTTGAATTATCTGCTCCTGCATCAAATGAGGACCATGTGTGATGGACATCTGGTCTGGCTTGGCTTGAAGTCTGCAAAGGTACGGGGCAGCAACATCCCATCAGGGCCATTTTTGCAATGAATATTTGATAGCTTTTTTATGCAGAGAATTTAAATATAGATTTGGAATGTACTCTGAATTCCCAATCAGACTAAGTGTTTTGATGTCATGATTTCACATCAAGTATTGAATAATTTTGGTTGCTCCTGAAAGGGGTCTTTCTTCAGCTTGTGGTATTTCCTTGCAGCTAGTTGCTTAGGCAGGATGCATCTCATGCAGCTTTAGTGATCTAACAATTAATTGTCTAACCTAAAGAAAGCTTTTTCTGTTTCTGAGGAGAACACTCACTCACCCTCTCTGAAAATAAGCATTTAAGAAAATCGGCTACATTTGTCTTCTGAGCAGACTTTCTTGTGTGACTAGCTCAGACTACATAGCTAACTCCTAGAGAACTAGTATTATGCAAGATACATCCCAACAAAAAAAAAAAAAGAGGATGATTCTTTTGCTAATCTTGAATGTAAACAGAGTCCAATGAACAAAATATCCCTTTTGTCAAGCCTTGGATAAACTCATTGCAGTGTCCAGCATTTCCAGTGGAGATCCCCACGTACTCCTCTCACTCCCAGGTGTTGCTCCCTTAACCCTGAGATTCCCTCAGCCAGCGGCTCACTCATGCCACCCTTCCTGCTCACCCTCAGTGGTCTGCATTATTTTCGTTTGCTTACTCTGTCATCACCCCAGTGATCTTTCATCACATTTTGCTGCAGGTCTATGTGACAACTTTGCAGTCCTCAGATGACGCCTATTGCTAGTATAAAACAGTATCTCTCATACTGTCTACTGTTTAGTCAGCTACTATGGGGATAGAGACTCAGATTCAGCAGAAGAAAAATTCAGTTACGTTTTCTTACAGTGGTTGCAAGGACTGACTATAGCTATGAGAATATAGTTTATATTTGGATTCACAGGGCTGCCATGTTACTGCTAAGGAGACAATTATGCAAAAAGATTTCAAGACAAATGCAATGAAAACCAATGTAAAATGAAAATAAATGTAGTAATAAATCTTAAAATAATTTCACTCTGAGTTACTTCTAGGTCTGTATTCACAATATCAGACTTCCAAGAGGAAGCTGGACAATATAAAGTACTCATGACAGAGTTCATATGTGGAAATAAAGTGGGTTTTTTCAGGGAGAAACAGTGGGAGGATTTTTTTCATCTGCAAAAAGAAAAGGAAGGGAAAGAAAGAATGCTTTTAGTGGAAAAGGGACAACTACCAATTTAGACATATAAAAGATGCAATAGTAACTTTTTACAATATTAAAAGCTGAAGAAAAAGTTACATTAACTTTTCCATATGTCCTATCCACTGTCTTTTCTCCCTGTGTCCCATTATAATGGTCCCATCACACTGCAAGAAGTAGGGCATGATGAGGAAAGAAATAGCTGATTTCACTTAGTGTAACCAGTAGGAAAAAACACTAGAGTGTCATAGAAAATTAAATACTTCTCTTGTTTTCATTTTTCAATTTTCTCTAAGACAAAAGGCAATTTTTTGATGGTCAGAATGGAAAATATGGGTTCAAGACCTTTGAATTTTTATAGGCTATAATTTTATAAGGCACTACTATCAAAGTAAACCTATGTGATTTTCTGGAGGTAGTGAAATGTCATAGAATCATAGAATCATTAAGGTTGGAAGGGTCCTCTAAGATCATCAAGTCCAACCATCAACCCAATACCACCATGCTTCCTAAACCATGCCCTGAAGTGCCACGTCTACACATTTTTTAACTCCTCCAGGTATGGTGACTCTACAGCTTCCCTTGGCAGCCTGTTCCAATGCCTGAACACTCTTTCTGTAAAGAAATTTCTCCTAATAGCCAATCTAAACCTTCCCTGGCACAACTTGAGGCCATTTCCTCTCATCCTATTGCCAGTAACTTGGGAGAAGAGACCAACACCTGCCTCACTACAACCTCCTTCCAGGTTTCCCCTCAGTCTCCTCTTCTCCAGGCTAAACAACCCCAATTGCCTCAGCCGCTCCTCATAAGACTTGCTCTCCAGACCCCTCACCAGCTTCATTGCCCTTCTCTGGACATGCTCCAGAAACTCAGTGTTCTTGTACTGAGTGGCCCAAAACTGAACAAGGTGCGGCCTCACCAATGCTGAGTACAGGGGCACGATCACTGCCCTGCTCCTGCTGGCCACACTATTCCTGATACAAGCCAGGATGCCCTTGGCCTTCTTTGCCATCTGGGCACACTGCTGGCTCATGTTCAGCTGTCTGTCAACCAACATCCCCAGGTCCTTTTCCACCAGGCAGGTCTCCAGCCACTCTTCCCCAGGCCTGTAGTGTTGCCTGGGGTTGTTGTGACCCAAGTGCAGGACCCGGCGGTTGGCCTTGTTAAACCTCATACCATTGGCCTCAGCCCATCAATCCAGCCTGTCCAGATCCCTCTGCAGAGCCTCCTTACCCTTGAGCAGATTGACACTCTCACCCAAGTTGGTGTTGTTTGCAAACTTACTGAGAGTGCACTCAATCCACTTATACAGATCATTGATAAAGAAATTAAGCAAGACCGGCCCCAGCACTGAGCCCTGGGGAACACCGCTCGTGACTGGCCGCCAGCTGGATTTAGCCATTTAGCCATTCACCACAACCCTCTGGGCTTGGCCATACAGCCAGTTTTTTACCCAGTGAAGAGTGTACCTGTCCAAGCCATGAGCTGCCAGCTTCTCTAGCAGGATGCTGCGGGAGAGAGTGCCAAAGGCTTTGCTAAAGTAGACAACAGCAGAAACACTGATTTTCAACAGGTGAAAATGTGTAATTTCCCCACTACAATAATTAAAGCTTCTTCTTTAGAGCTGATTAAAATAAGAGCACCATAAATGAGAACTAAGCAGCTAGTTAATGGACTGTTTGATGCTATGATCAGGACAGGGACCATTGGCTTCTGGAAGGCGATTTCAATCTAAAACAGGAAGACAGTTTACCCAAAAACACTACTCTTTCCACAACCTAGAAGATAGCTAGTTCTTTAATCACAAACCAATTAGAACTGATCGGCTTCATTGCTAAATTAGGGACATTAAGGGGTTTTGCTCCTTTAGCAGGTTTGCTGCACATGCTCCAATTGCAGCGCTCTTACAGCTACATACATCCCATCCTCATCAGGGCAAAACGGTGACAATCACAATCTTGAAGAAAAGTTCCCTCATTGGCAGTGCTGCCCCTTCCAGATACAGATAATCAATTTGCTCTGCTTGCTCCCTCTGCATGAATCAAGACAATTATCTAAAAGGAGTGGAGGGGAGAGGAGGAAGAGACTTGTCTGGAGATGGTATTTTGGAGGTGGGGGTTAGAAGATATGCTGTCAGAGCTTTTGCAACATATTTGAGAATTACTTGGCTGAGACATGCTAAATTAGATAGTGCTGAAGAAGATGCTCGTGACTAAGCAACAAAACAACATCCAGAAAAGTATAAAGGTCCCTACAGTACAATTTAGGCATCTAATATTAAAAGGTAGTCAAAAACATCCTTAACTGCATAAACACCTTTAAATCTCAAAACTTTACCAAAGTGTCTGAAGTTCTCTTATTTCACACAGCTAAAGACAGAGCCATCATGAGGATATGAGGGCCTCTTCCCCTCTACCAAGGACTATCCAGAACTCACAGTACAAACAAACTTAATTCCTCACAGGGGATGAATCCAACAAATACATCCAAGTACACCAAATTTACACTGAGTTTAACACAAAATATAGACATCTGATACTCATCTTTTCCTTAAAAGTCTTAGTGATTAAGCAGTTTTTCAGGAATCAAATATCTCCTTTAGGAGCTAGTACACTAGTAATAATAACATAATAAATATGCAAAGTACTGTTAAAGCACAGACTTTCTCTCGATAAGAGGTAGTCACATTGTCATATTTTACATACCTATATCAGCAAAGCCCCTAGCATGAATTGTTATGAGCACAGTGAGGCTTCAGATTTGCAATTCACTGTACAATCTTATAACAGTGTTCTGAGCCTGAAGTTTTGTTTTGTTTTCATTAGTGATTTCCACTGGCAATATGTACCCCCTAAAAAGCAAATCTTTAGTAGCTTGTGCCTATCACTGTAACACTGAGACAGTGAGTGCCTGCTTGGTTGTTCTCATGCATTCTGAAATCAAATGAAAAAGGATATAACATTTTATGTATTCTCATTCTTGCATTGAAAGAAAAGACCACCTGTGATAACCATTACATTATCATAAGCCTATTATAGTAACCTAAGGCTGGTCAAAAGTCATTTTTCACCTGATCTTGAACAAAATTGAAATGCTCCCGTCTACCGTCTTACAACACATTTTACAGTTATAGATACACTTTTGGAGAAATCAAAACTCCTCCACAGAATGCCAGTCTTGTGCAGTTCATGTTCCAATTTACCGAGTGCAGTTTGATCTCATTTTACCAAGGCTGTTTCATTTCTCCTTATTATTATAGCTTGTATCATAACCTTTAGCGTACAGATTGATGGGTAAAGCCTCAAAATCATTTAACTGTTTCACTACTACACTAATGTGTAACCGTGTTTTGAGCCCCTCCATATAAAGAAGTGAATCAATAAACTGGGCTAGTTCAGCAGAGAGCCACCAAGACATCAAGGGGGTTGGAGCGCATTCCCTGTGAGGAAAAGCTAAGGGATGGGTTTGTTAAGCCAGAAATGGCTTTGGTGTCAAGTGCCCCAAACATGCCTACAGGGAGATGGAGCCAGGCTTTTCACAATGGTATATGATGCAAGGACAGGACATAATGGACATAACTTGAAATGAGAGGTTTAGACTGGTAAAAGATTTTTTCCAGTGAGGATGCTCAGGCAGCAGAACAGGCTGCCCAGAGAAGATATGCAGCCTCTCTCCATCCTTGGAGGTTTGCAAAGCCTGACTCGATAAAGTTCTGAGTCACCTGAATCCAACCTCCAACTGACCCTGTATTGAGCAGGAGGTTGGACTCAAGACCTCCTGAGGTCCCTTCCTACCTGAAATATACTGTGATCCAATATTCAGATGCCACTGCACCAAAAATTGCTTAGCCAATGCTACTGAACAATCTCATATGCATATATACAGGTGCAGACAAGCATGTGGAAATCCACAACAGTCTCGATTGAGTTCATTTGGGAGGGAGGACTGGGGGCACCCCAGGTGAAGAACTGCTCCCCTCTCACATCTTTAAGGACATGTGACATAGTTGGATGCTTTTAATTGCAACTGCTGTATCACTTATTGCGAGAACCATATAACTAAGACTTTTTCACTCATTCCCATGATGCTGGAGTTCTGTGACACTGGGAGGAAAACAAGAAGTTTACTGATGGATAGTGGTGGTGAGAACCTTGGTCCCTTTTTAAATACGTTTCAAACATTTTAATCAGTAGAGAGCTCACTCACTGTGACCTCAGTGGATACCAAAGTTTTAAAAAACAGAAAGAAAACCCAAAATGTACTTTGGTAAGATCATTTTTAAGCCAACCTAATGATCTGTAAGTGACCTGTTTCATGACTGAGAGCATTGAGAGCTCTCAGCACTGACCTCTTCTGCTGGCCTAGATCAGCTCAATTCCAATGGAAGGCAGTTGAGTAAGGGTGATTTACAGCCTCTACAATTTTGTCTCAAAATCTGGTGTAATAGGAGAATGCTAGAGGGGTAAGGACAAGAATTTCAATTTTTTAAGACAAATAGCATTATTTTCTGTTACATTAGGCTGATTGCTTCCACACAGTAGACCAATTCTGGCATTTTCTATTTTAATTTAATCGAAGTGAGGCTACCTGAAGGGTTAGAAATTCAAACACAACCTAGATCATGTAGCTCAGGAAAGCTGTGGTCAGCCTTTCATTTTAATGTTCTCCAGTCTCACGGGCACAAGCACTTAGTTACACTAAGTTAGTTAGTAATATATAATAGCTGATATATAATTCACAAGATGACCACCATTGTAAACAATGTAAACAATATTTTGTAATTTATGTTTCGCAATAGCTATGTTAAAACTGAAAATAGATCTGATAACAGTCAGAAAAAGCAAAAGAAAAGGATGGGAGTGAAACACAGTAACACAGTAATTACTATTCGTGATAGAGAACGACAGAGACTTTTTTTCTAGCTGTAATCAGTGTGTAATTATGGCCCCACAAACAAGGCAACACATAAAGAAACAGCTAGAAACTAATGCCTTGCTCTATGCCATAAATTTGTGGTCTCTTCAGGCTTTTTAGCTCCATTGTCCTTATAGACAATTTTTAGGCAGCACTTCTCTTCATCAGTAGCACCATCCAGAGGTACATGGTAATGCTCTGGAGAAGCCAGTTTACTAAAAAAGAGTGCCATGGAGAATGACAAATACAAACTTTTTTTATTATCTATTTATTTCCTATTTATTTATTTTAAATAAGGCAAGGTATGAGGACAAAGTGATTGTTTTATGCATGAGAAATAATTCAATAGCAAACCAAAAATAAAAGATACTTTCACAAAATTAAATAATAAACATACATCACAGCTTCTTAATAATGAAAAAGGCATCCAGTTATCTTCTGTATGATTCCAATCTCTTATTGCCTTGACTTCAGGAAAGCCTTGTCAAACCAAGAGAGACAGGAACTTTATCAACAGATTCCTCAGACTGAAAGAACATTTTCAGAATTTTATTTTCTCCATTGATTTTTACATATTTTTTGTTTAAGACACTGAAGGAAAACAAGTGGAATCTGAGTGATGCCATTCCACATTGATCAGTGGAAGATTTGGCCAATAACAGTTGCAGAAAGAGGTGATAGCTGAAAGATTTGCTTCTCTTGATAAATAGACCTATTAGTTTATCCTTATTAGTGATCATTATTATTCAATGTAAAACTAAAAAGCAAACAAAATGTACTCTACATAAGGAGTATTAAAATATTGGGTATTTTGGTGATTGGTTAAACAGGGTGAGATTGGCTTTATTACACATTTTTCTGTCGCTGTAAAAAATCCTAGTCTTAGAAATGCAAAGATATAAAGATACAAGTGGCACCATCATCTATGGTAGACTGATTCCTTCTCAAAAGTAAACACAAAATATAAAACTTTAATGTACCTGATATATACACATACGCAGTGAATCATACAAACTTAATTACGTGTTTACTTCCTTCTCTTTTTCTTGCTTGAAAGAAATATACACTTTATTAAAGCTTCAGAGTCTGTGACCAATACCTTTACTATGTATTTTTGGTAGGAATCATTTAATAAAACAGATTAACCCATAATAAATCTCTCACAAATCGATGAAGCAGCTTTGCATGGGGAGTAATGGAAGAATCTGACCTGTATTTATTTTACAATCTTTGTCCTAAAGCCTTCTGAAAATAATTCTTGAAATGTTATTTGCTCATAAGAAATGAACGTATAGCTAGCTGTGATAAGAACCATGATAAGAATCATCAGTAAGGAGGGGTCAGTTCATACTCAAAATTCATGTCTACCAGCGTGACACGGAAAATGTATGTGAGTGTCAGGCTGTGCATATACTATATGGTTACCATTACAGAATGACTAAACAGGTCCGGCAGTGTTCTGAAGAAGTAGGCTGCAGTTATCAGTGCAATCTAGGAGACAAGACAGTCATGACTAGAATGCTTACTACATTTGAAGAAAAATCTTTGAATAGCTGTGCTAGGACCTGTGACATGCCAGTGTGAAAAGCTAGTTCAAGACAGCTAACCAAGAGAAACCAAAATACTCTTGCTAACTCTGTACGCAAAAATGAATTTCTGCTGCCCCAGGATGGGCTGCTCTTGCCACAGAAAGAGAAGTTGGAAAGGGAGAGAAATCTTGTAGAGCACTGAAAAACTAGGCTTGCTCTTAACACCGCCACCAAAAGATGAAAAGGATGGAAACAGCATTTGCTATAGCCACAAGTGACTTCACCCATTTGTCAGCTGAAGCCACTGTTTCTCGTAACTCTCAGGGGAGCTGGCAGCAACCAGACTGACTCTCCAGGCTACTTGGTGGGGGAGACATGGCAAAATTTCAAAACAATGGCTGATTTTGCCAAAGTCAAGTTTGGTCCTCTCCTGCCCTTGTTTCATTTAGAAAGCTTTCAGGCTGAAATGCACAGAACCATTTAAGGAAGGCAACTAAATAGGAACAATGGGGCCACTGTGGTTTAAATCCCTGCATTTAAAATACATTCCCACTATAACCTGGAATAACTACAAGTGAACTTGTAAAATTGGTCTGGTTTCAGTGAAACAGAAACAAAGATCTTACAAAGCAATACACAAAATAAGTATTATGCAAGGACTTGAACTTAGGTAAAACTCTCCCTGAGTGCTTTCAATACCTTGCTAATCCTTTTTCAAGATTTGACCTCCAGTATTGTTTTCTGAACAACCAGCCTGCAGAAAAGCCAAAAACAAAGGCTACATGTGAATAACATGCCAGTAAAAGAGAGCTATGGCTGAGGACGCCCTCTTGGAAACACAGACTTGATGTATAGATGGCAGCTATGACAAAAAGATCAATGACGCTTCTTAATAATCCCATCAGTCCACTCATGCTCCTATTAGTAAAAAACTGTTTTAGTATACTCATTGGCATCACTTCTGCCTTCATGGGACTGAGGTAAGGGTAACTTTTTTTATCCAGGCCAGAGTTCTCAATTGTTAACTCAAAAGTAATTACTTTTATCAGTAGATGGACCTGATGGTCCTCATGTCACCAGAATATTGGTAGCATTTAATTTCTACACCACTCAGAATCTCCTTTAGCAGCATTACATACACAATGAATAAAATGAATGGCAAGATTCACCTTTTATTTTAAGACCCCAGAGCTGATAGCTGTTGCTGAAAGGACTCAATATTTAATAGAGGGAATATGATGAGGGATGAGGATTTTTAATACTAGTGTCCCTATTGGTAGAATCAAAGCATCTTACCGTTTTATTTCTCTTTGTTTTAGACTACTCCTAAAGAAAAACTGTAGTCTTTAAGGAGCTTAACCTTTTATTCTTTTATGTAAAATTCTGTTCCAAATTAAAACAACAGATTCATCTTGGCATACCAGCACAAAAACAAAAGCTACTGTGGATATCATTATTAACATTGAGAATCATATAAATTGTAAATTTGTTGTGTATTGTCCCACTGATGCTAGGAAAGCAGTACATTAAGCAAAGTTACTAGTTCTGCTACCAGAAGACACAAACACTTCATCAGGAAATAGTTTCAGAACATCCCTCTGCTGTTTAACTGCATTAAGTTGACAGGCAAGCACTGTTTTGACTTGAGCCGTTATAATTCACCAGAGCACAGACTCTCAAAAGAGAAAGTCTGTTTTGTCTATCTCTATCATCATAATGACACTGGAAACACAAAATAGCCTGTGGCTCTGGCTGAGTTAATTATCTACTTTTTTTTCCTAGGACACTGTCTTGAAGTACTAACACATTAACCTTGCAAACTGTTCTCTTAGACCTTCTGCACAGCATGAGATTACTGCTAGTCTCAACTGGTTAGTGTCAAGTTCTGGGCTCTCCAGGGTTACTCAGGTCACTCCTCGTTGCCTGGAAGATTAATTTCCCTCTTAGGGACAGGGAAAGTTTAAGCATACAAACACTTGAATTAAGTGATGGAGCATATTCTGAATAGAGAAAAACTAAGTGAAACAAATCTACTGTTTGCCCTGATGAAACTGAAACACTATCAGCAAACAAGATTTTTTTCACTAAAATATTTATTCATACCTATTATATAACTATATCAAAAATATCTATTTTAATAAAAAGGACTAGGACTCTCCAATGATATACTTTGGTTTGCCAATACCATAAATGTCATAAAGATTCATTTATGTATAAACACAATATATTTATATACACTGCAAGGGGTGAATCTTCATCCACTGTAAGTAGCCTGTATTTATTATTTCCTTACAATCCATTATATAACTATCCTACTTGTAGAATAACAATCCACCAAGCTGTATCAAATGCAAATGCAGTAAATATTTAGCAGAATATTTTAAGCATGATACAAAGGTGAAAACAATAAATATATCATTTGACAGCTCTGACTACATATTTTCATTTAAACGTTTTCATTTTAATTTTCATTGACTGTGGACAATAGAAATTGATTCAACAAATTTACATTATAGTTCTTGGCTTAAACACTACACTATTGAAAGAAATATTGATTCATTTAACTGGAAGCATTGCTGTGTAGCTTCACTGGAACAGCACATCTCTTTTATTCTCTCATTTCTGAAGGACTGCCTGGGTTTGCCTTTTAGTAGATATTTGCTAATAATACTCTTGTTAATTAAATCGTGCTAACACTCTAGTTAATTAAATTGTAACTTTTGGAAAACAGATATAACGTATTGCTATCAAAAAAATTAGTATCTTTTCTAAGCAGGACAGAAAAAGCTTGCATTCAGCTTCATTTCAGATTCCTCATCTTTTTTGAGCCTGTTTCTTGATACCAATGTGGAAATCATTGATAACTGGTGAGCATGTGAGCCAAAAGCTTTTAGATCACTATACAGTCTACAGAATACTGCCCGTCATCAGAAGCCATCATTTTTGTCAGCCTGTCACAGAAAAATTTCTTCAAGACATCTGACCTTAAGACTCAAAAGAAGAAAGTGAAAAACTACCAAAAGATATGGACAGTGGACATTATGCCCTAATAAAGATGTCTGCAAATTTTAGACATTCTATTTCCAAGCTCTCACAGCACATCTCTGTCATACATTTTCTGGGAAATACAATAAAACCAGAATCACCTTTCAGTAAAATTTAAGGTTTTCAAGTTACCCAGAGAAATGTCTGGTTATGAATAGCCACATAAAGCCAAATAATCTTACAGGGCTAGCTGAAAATTTGATCCCAAAGTAGTCTAGTGTTGGAAATAGCAAAAACTGGTCTTTACTAGGAAGAATTTGTGAAAATCAAACTATGCAAGTCTCAGTCATATCTAAGTACTGCATGGCATCTACAGTGACTTAAACTCTATGAAGATCACAGCCAAGCTAGTATAGTTGTTCTGTAATGATTTAGGTGACATAGTTGGAAGTCCCACAGAACCACAGAAGATACACAAAACAGTGCCCACTAAACAGTTGCTTCAGGTAATCACAGTGTGCAGTAGAATCATCAGTTTTTAAGAAGTATTCTATTAAAAATATTCACTTCCCAAGGTGCTCAGACTATTGCTTTAGGTGAGTTTCTTCTTACTTTTGTTAATACATTTCACAAATCTTAGCATCCAAGTTAATGCTGCTTTTAGGAGGAGACCTATTCAGGTATGTGTTTTTAGTCTTAGACAGAATTGAAAGGTTTAGCAGGTGAAACAGAAAAGTCTGCTTCATTGTACATAGCTCCATAACCCTAATACCTTGATAATACAATCATCAAATCTGAATACATGCATTTGATTGTCTTTACAGTATACAGAAGGCTAAGACATATGAGTGCTAGGGTAAGTTTACACAGATCTGTATAGCTGGACAGACAGGTAGATATGCACTCACAAAACTAGAGTTTCAAAGCAGGAGGTAGATTTAATTTATTTGAAAGCACTTAAAAACACCTCAATTTTTTTAACTGCTAGCTGAAGTTTCTCAAAAGGATTTCTTTAAGGAAAATCATACTTATCTGAAGTTTTCCTTAAATAAACCAATGCTCAACACTGATCAGAAATTTCATCTGAAGGAATGAATTCAACACTTAAGAACTACACTGGATTTTTCTTGTCTACAAAGGCATATTGTTAGGATGTTTAATTTCTTTCTACAGGATTCCAGGCTCAGATGCTGATTTCAATTGCACACATTTTGAATCTACTGAGGTAGATTTATCCTGGCATGGTTGACCACATTTATATTAGTAAATGAAAAAGGGCTAGTTTTCTAACCAAAGCATTAGTGTGGACTCTTCACTACTATTAAATTTTAGCCTGGGCTGATAATGTGTGGTCCTGGGGGGTACCATATCCTGTTGGGATGCAGCCATGCTCTTTTAGGAGTGTAAGAATGTTAAGCCATATCCATGCAAGTCACCTCACACCAGATCTTGACCTGTTGCTAGTCTGCTTGATCTATTTGTAACTGCTGCTGTCAGGACCTGACCGGCCTTCCCTGGGTCCCCCTCATCCCACTCCAAGGGCTCAGAAGACCCATTTTGATTCAGTCCTCCCCAGCCCCAGCGGTGCTGCAGATGTGCTTGGCCCACGTTTGGTGACTGCACTTCCAGGATCGACCTTGGACAAGGCGCCTGTGCCTGATGATTGCTGGATGTATGGAACCTGCTGCTGCAGCCCCTGGCTCTGCTTACCCTGCACTGGGGCTGCAGGATGGTGGCAGCATCAGGGCTGCTCCTGCTGCTTCCCAGCAGCTGATCCCAGATATGTCCCCAGCAGTTTTCTGAAAAAAATACAGTTCTCATCTACAGGTGGCATAGAAAGAAAAAAAAGTTACCTCCATGATACTTGGTTTACACCTTCTAAATAACTCTTCAGCAGAAATTGACTCTCAGAAACTGAGCAGTGATATGATTTCACCTCTTAACTCTGCCTGTTCTGAAAGATTTAATTTTAAAGTACATTTCAGAAGGGGTGACTGCATCAGTACTAGAATTCCTGGGTTTAGTTGATTTACTAGCTGTACATTAGCTAGCCTTTGTTGGACACTTCTAAAAACTTCAGTAAAGTAAACAGCAAGCTCAGCCATTTACACACCTTATTGTCAATAACCCATTCAATCATCAGGTAGTTCAGCTATTATTGAACTAATGCCAAAATGTCTTTAGCTTTAATTCCTACAAATCTTTCAATGATATTTTGGGGGAATATTATTTCTCTAGTCCAAAAAGAAAAAGATAAAAAGAAACATGAAATGTTTCTCTTAGAGAAATTTCTAATTATTAAGTTCTAAGGGTAACATTATTAAAATATATTGATAGGACTCTGTCATCCTTCACTCAATTCTGACACAATTTTTTTCACTCATTAAAACCCAAGAAGTGCCCTATTAGATCTTCTAAATCAACTTATTGGTCATAAAATAAGTTAAGTTTAAAAATAATGAGCTACGGATGTAGGATTAATGCTTGATTATCTTTGTGAAGTTGATAATAGTGACTCTTACACAGACTTGCCAAAATTAATGGGCCATACAGAAGTGACACAGAAAGGGCAGGCATTGCTCAATTATTTTCATTAGAATTTATTTAATGATGGAGTGTCATGTGAAGCATGTTATGCTTCACTTTCACTTGAGATTTGGAAAATATGTTTGTCAAAAACAAAGTATCATGGTTCTTTCTCATTTATACTAAAATGCTAGCTTGTTTTGCCTTTTTTAATGTAGCACATGTTTGAGACATTGTGATGTGTACAGGGAAACAAAAGAATTTGCAATTAAGAGATAAAAACTGAAACAAAAATACAAACTGTACACAGATGTATACATTTCTCTGCATTTCCTTCTGAACTGATAAAGAATCAACATTAAAACACAAACAAACCAGTGTTTGGTTTTGTAAGACCAGAATGAGCCAAAAATGCACTACAGACGTGAATGATATAGGGCTAAGTGCATCCCCTCTATGCAATCAGGAGACATACACAGGCTGTTCTTCAGGTGTGAGTTCTTTAAATTCACCTGTCTTTACTCAACATGCTATTACACATATTTTTGGTTTTGATTCATCTCAAGTTCACAGTGAAGATGAGACACTTAAGAAAAGTAATTGTACCCTCCCTACTTCATTACTTCTGTAGACTTACATAGACTTAAAGGTAATATGAAAACGCAGTGAAGTGAAGACCAGAAAAAACAGAGAGTATTCCGAATTACAGTTGCAGCAGTCATCATAAATCCTCCATGGTATCTGAAATAACCTCAAAATAATCGCCCTCCCTCCCTCAGTAAGAAATTTCTTTCAGATTCAGTGGTCTACATTAATTCAGCAAAGGTACTCTGAAGGCTGTAATAAATATACAAATATATATATACACACACATTTGAATTCTGTTTCTCTCTGAATTCTCCCAGAGAAATAAGGACTTTTACTCGAAGGACAGTATCATTAACCTGCTTTTTTACAATAGGATCCTGTGTAAAGATTCCAGACCTGTAAAAGCCAACGTAGTTGTAACAGACAGAAACAAGGTGAGTGATAAGTGCATGGCTTTTAAGTGCATTGAAATGCTGAATTTTTTCATTCCTTCCCTCTCTACATAGTATTCCCATCCTGCATAGCTTATTCAGACTGACACAAACTACAACAGAAAAAAGGCAATTAAAAATACAGGGCTTAGATCCCCAGAGGCTGAGGTACTCTCATAAATCCCTATGGCTGTCCTGGTCTTCCAGAAGCACTGGTCTGCGGTGATTAGGAAGTTGCTGTTGTTTTCCTGATGTTTTGATACTCAGAGAATCAGGAGTAACCCAGTTACACTTCCTCTTCCTCAAGTGTTCCTCCAGTGTAAAGTACTGTTAGCAGAGTAGTATCCTAAGGATTCTGTAGGATTAACCCATAAGCAGCCAGCTGAGCTGAATTTATGGCTGCTTTCTATTGTGGAGCAGTGATGGAGCCTAAGGAAGAAAAAAGTTCTTGCAAAAATCTCTAGTGCCACCTATTTAGCTTTGACAGAGGAAGAAAGAAGCTCAGCCACACTTAACTAAATTATATTGAACACTGATACGTGAATATGGTGTCAAAGTTAAATGAAGTGCTATGCGGAGATAATAATCTATTTCATTGCAAAGACCCAGAGCTAATCAAAACAATTAACTAAGCTATTAACCATACTGAACATACTGACTAGTATTGTTTATTACTCTTCTCAAAAGAATTTCTCATTTTTCTCTGATGATGGAAGAAGAAAATACATTATCTTAAGTGTGGCAAGTGAAAATTATGATGATCCTAGAACTATCTCTAAAGAGTGTGTAGGAGAGCTAATAGTAAAGGAATTACAGAGAGTAGACATGTTGGCACCAAATGTGTCAGCCTTACACTATTCACATAGTGAATTCTGTAGAGGAGCTCTAGAATTAATCCTTTTTAACATAAAATAATGCAATTTTTCAGCCTACTTCTTTAATAAAATGCTAAGCAATAGTGCTTTTCTCACTTATTTTCTTTCTTTGATTAATACATAGCAAATACAACGTGGTAGCTCTTGTCCTGACTCACTCTAAGAAGCTTAGTTAGAGGACTCTATTTCTACCAAATAACATTGATTATCATCAGTTCCTTACCTATTAAAGTTCTGTATGGACCTTCAGATTCTTTAATAAACATGCAGCAATCAGGTTTTGTAAATTACAGACCCACCTGGGTGTCAAGGCTTTTATTTTGAAATTATCTTCAGTATATGCATGATTTGGTGGGGCTGTATGGATTTCAGCTACCATGTCATTTGAATGGGAAAAGACAGAACCAGTCAGCTTGTTCACATCTCTGCCAAATCAGGGCTGCACCTGAAACTAGTATCTGAAGAAGAGGCTGTTTGCATGTTTACTATGTACCTTTTCTTGATCTAATGCAAGACTGTTTTTTTAAGTGAGTACCTCTACTTAAGGGATGATTCCATTTCAATTTTGTTATTGCTGTTGTTGTGGTACAATGCTATAACACGACCTTGTGCTGATTCAAAAGCTGAAGTTATTTCGGACACAAAATGTAGTATGATGAAAAATACTTTGGCAACACATTAGTGTAATTCTAGGTAACTTCCGAGCAGCCCCAAGTTAGCAACCCCAGTCCTCTCTACCTTTTCTTGTCTTTTTAATCAGAGAAAGTAAATATCAAAGGAAGATGTTTCAGAAACCAAAATGACATACAGTCCTTCTCCATCAATCATCTCCCTAAACTGTCCGAAGCTATGGATTAAAGGAAAAATATGAAATCAACCCCACTGTGCCGTCTCTGTTCAAGATCCATCAACCTGCTCTGAAACTTGAGTGTGATAACTGAGTTTTCTCACTCATATAGCCTGGTATCTGTAACACTAGAGGTAGTTTTACAGAAGCCTCATGACCAGTCATTCTCTCGGGAACCGGATATTCAGATCTCAAAGACAGTTCCAAAAATTTCAGCCGTCAGCTACAAAGCTATCAAGTGAGATTTGAAATGTGTCTGTTCTGCCTTCATGAAGAATGAAAATTGTAGGTTCTGCAACAATGGATGGAAATAAATGTTGAAAAGACTGAGTCACAACAAAGGAGTTGAATTACTGGGTATGGGGGTTTTTTTATAAATATGACAAAAGGAAAAGAATCTTGATAACTTACATCATCAATCCAGCCCGCTCCTCTAAGCATTAGTCTCTACATGTCATTTTAGTGATAGAGGCACTGTAAGCAATTCAGTGGCACTTTAATATTAGTATGTAAGATCATAAGTTCAATCATCAAAGGAACAAAGAAAATTCAAAGTCCAGGAAATTATGGTGATTAGCAGAAAAAAAAATCTAAAGAAAAAAATGTCTTTGGTTAAATCCTGAAAGTTGCAGTATCTGAAGGTCAAACTAGTAATGCTGTCACAGGTACTGTTGGCAATGGGTAACAGTAGCACTAACACCAAAGTACTTCATGTTTAGGAAAGCAAAATGAGAAGACCCAAACTTTAAAAAAAAAAAAAGTGGTCTCTTTCTACATCACTGAGTGTGCTGCAACTTTCTGTTTAATGTGATGCTCTATGGCCCAAAAAGGGTAACATTTTCATAAACTTCTGGATGAAGAAGGGGTAACTGTCATCAAACCAAATCCAGAAGGCATTCTGCTAATATTTAAGACTATCTCAGTGAAACTGGCAGACCTCTGACAATCCTTTGCCTTTTCCGTTCTCTCATCTATATAGAACATAAAACAAAATGGTATTTTTTGCACAGATTATACATTGGCACCCAGCATGTGGTACTTGAGAACATACTGATGATAGCTGGCTGTGCGGAATAGATCAGTCTGGAGCATTTAGGGAAAAAATCTGCAGTCAGTAGAGATACTGCTGGAATGAAGAGAGGCATTAGCAGAGTGGGGAAAAAGGGAAAGAGAAAAGAAGAAAAGAGGCTGTGAGAGATGGACTGCAGCAAGTAGTGGAAGAATAAATGCAACTGTACCATGAGGCTGAAAAGCAAATAGAATAGCACAAGGGTAAAGCTGAGAGAAGGAGAAACTCATAAATACCATGGTTCCAGATATTGTTTTGGATTTCTGTGCTACTTAAATTTGAAATTATTGCTTATAAATCTGCATGAGAGTTCAAATGATATGAATGCTGCCATTCTGATTCATAAGCCTAATTAGAACTGGGGAAAAATACAACGTCCTCCATTAAGAGTTACTCTTCATATCTTAAAACCTTATTTCTACTGTTAATTTGTTATCTTTCAGACTACAATATTATTTTAAAGTTCCAGGCAACATCAGAACTTAAAACCATGCCAAAATACATAGGGTCAAGTTAAAATTTAAAAAAAATAAATTACTTTAAAAAAAAAACAAACAAAAAAACCCCACATATTTAGGAATCTCAAAGTGAGATATCCCTTGCAAAACCTTAGCAGCCCAGCAGAACACTGAGCCTCCCTTATATGCCCACATTCATGCCTAGGAAGAGGAATCCACATGATCTTGAGCTTTTAAAAACAATTCACTTACAAATCCACTGTAGCTATAAACAGAGTCAGCTGCCATAAGCACCAGTAGCCAAATAAGAAAGGGTGAGTGCAAGAATGAGACAGAGCTGCCCATTGGCATCTTCTTCCATTTTGGTTCATCCTAGCTTCACCCCCAAGGTTGAATGTTCTAAAACTGTTCTTTTCTTTCAACACCTGCTGGTGGTGCTGTTGCTCCTTTCTATACAGTAGCTTAATCTTCCCAGGTCTTACCTGGGATGTGAACAACCCTGAGTTTATTATCTAGCACACAGTGCTAGAGTAATGTTGTTATACACTCCCAACCTCTCCATGGACTGTTAGCTCAGGTGTCCCTGCACTTCATAGCTATGCGCTGAACAGTTTAAAAATCCACTGGAAAAGGACAGTCCTAGATTTTTGGAAAAAGTACAGCTTAAATAAGGAAAAAAAAATACAGTAGGATGAGGGCAGAAAGAGTGAATTGACCACAAGAGTTGGAATTGGAAAAAGAAACCAACCCTCCTGGATTTGGGACAGTATCATATCTACTTGTTCAGGCAGTTTTTCAGAGAGAGGAATTCCACATACATTACTAGTCCTATATAGTTCAGAGGTCTAAACATGCTCATTTAGGTGACTGTAGAGATCATAAAAATGTAGACCTGCAAATATCCCCCAACTTGCTCTGTTTGTGTTTATAAACAGCAATTATCATTAAGACGACAAGTGGTTGCTAAATCTGAGTCTTACCAGTGATAAGCACAGCATAGCATCTGTGTAACTTTACTGATGAGATTTTCCAGCATTTTAGAAGACAATCAAATTCTAAGGGAAGAAATCTATTCCTTTGATTTATTGTTTATGATTAGGATCAAGTACACATCACAATAGATGAAAAGCTTGCTTCAAATGTAAAAATAAATGGTGCAGGCTGAAAAAAAAAAAAGTCAAGCCACAGCAACAAGAAAGTTCAAAATGAAAAAATAGCAGAACTATGTAAAATTGTCAAAAACCTGCTAATTATTTAATCTTATTAAAAAAAAAAAAAAAAAAAACAACCCACAAACCAAACAAACTAAGCCAACAACAAAGTTCTGATAAGGCAACTCTCATTCAAAAGTTCTCATATTTATGTGCTGAAGGATAGATAATTAAAATGTATGAACAAAAATGAATTAAGCACTAGTGAGGGCTTTTTCATGGTTTGCAAATCACCTAAGTGTCAAAATAGAGCTATCCCATTAAAGTAAAAGACAAACACAAAAGACAAAACCATGACTAACTTAAGCAGGACCAGATTAACACTTATGCACTATAGGCCTGAGATTAGGGCACCATCTTTTGGAATAATATAATGAGATCAGAATCCCAGCTTGCATTAAGAAAGCACGTTTCTCATCCCTGCAGTGGGCAGGAGAAAGAAATAAAGAAAGGGGAGAGCTTAAAAACAGAAATGATGGGTAATTAACGTCCATGTCTGCAGATAACTCCAATGGATTTAAACCGTAGCACTGAAATAAGTCACCACAGAAAGAGCAGAATCACATTCAAGACAAAGGAAGCAAGCAAAGGTGAAGATGTATTTTGGTGTTGTCCTATATTATCTAACTCCCTGAATTCTGTTCTTCAGTTATTGTTGACTTGGGTACCATACAGCACATCACATCTCCCTTCTTTCCATTTCTGAATAAGAAAAGTACTTAGAAATGCTATAGAGAGTGATCTTGTTTTTGAAATACATTTTTCCCCCTCTGCTCTTTTCCTTTGCTGGTGCACATTTACTGTCTTCACAACCTAGATCGTCCTTAAGACTATCTAAGAGAAAGTTCAAGCAGGGTGAAGGAAAAACGAAAACTTTAAGGACTAGGGACAGAAAAAAATGCCCATGGAGCTAAAGGAAATAAAACCAGAAGAAAAATTACTAGTAAGAAGAGAAAATTGTAATTATCACAGTTTTCAAAATATTCAATGTTGAGAGAAAAGAGCAAGCAGCAAATGTGAGAGCATCATGAGCTAGACACAGCGGTGATGTGAATGGAATGGCTACATATCTGCACAATTGCATCTATATCACCTGAGCATGAATTTAAGCTTTGCATGTGGCAGTGTTAATTTGAAGAAAGGAACTGCACCCTTCTCTATTAGTCACACTCATAAACCCATGCTTGTGCAGCAACATCCTTCCTTATTTTGAACATCAAGCACAGAAGAACATTTCATCTGACATCCCAGCAATTATAAGTCTATGCCAGGGCAATTAATTCCTAAACTGAACTGGACTGAGACATCCCTTCTCTGCTACTGCAGTTGCACAATTTGCACTATCATTTCATGATTTTTTTTCTTTTTCACCTAGATAAAGTGCTTAAAAAGAATAAGAAAATATAAATAGAATTTTAATAGTCATTGATGTCTTTCCAAGCACTTTCTCATTTGTCACCAAAATAAATATTGCATCTACAATGGCAAAAAACTCACAGGCAACCTGCTCCTAAATTTCAGACAAATGAAAAAAAGAAATGAACATTGTTCATTCCCAAAGGCTGTGATTCTTTTGATTTCACTCATTTGAATGTGATTACAGTATGGTTCCCCTCTAGATGCAGATATCTAAATGCCTTGAACAAAATTGTATCCATGCACATAAGATTTCTTACTCCCCTTGAGGTCACAAGAGATCCAGTCAGAGTCTAAAAAACTTCCTAGATCACCCTAAAAGACACATTTGCATTTGGCAAGCTGAATAGACCTCCAGATTTTTGATTAGTTCTGTTGACTATGAAGAACATTTAAATTTAGGTGTCTGAATCTGCAACTGAATTCCACTTCTGGGGCCCAACTCGGTTGTCCCACATAAGAATAGTGTCTCCAGCTGCCACTCCAGAATGGCACGTCACTCCACCCAGCCACATACAGACTTCTTGGATACCGAGCACCTCAAATGACCTATGTGTGAAAAACTTCATTAGCTTACTCAAGTGCCAAAACCAGATGCTTTTTCTATCTGTTTTTGCAAGGATTTATGAAGCATGTGGATTTGGCTCCATAAGTTCATTTAAAGATTTCAAACCTATCCATACTTCCTAGGCTTTATTCAGGTTGTTGGATAAATATAAATCCTGATCTCACTGACCTCATCCTGATATCACCTGAAAAGTTATGCAGGGTTGTCAGAAAAGCTCTCTCTGCAATATATATGGGATGTGAAGAAACCACTGTGTGAATATATTTCTCTCAGTCTACCTAGTGTCCTTTTACTGTCTGGAGAGTTGCGAACCATAGGGATTATTCAATTTTCTATCAAAAATACTTTAGCTGAAATTTTCTGGGATTGAATTGGCCTTTTTCAAAGACCCGTCACATTAGTAATTCTCAACCATTCTTTGACAGAGTACTAAATCCAGACTTCCATCTTTGTTTCTTCCATGTAATGAATTCTCACTCTACTGTATATATTCTTGTTAGCTTTTTATTAACAGTCCCCATTAATTCTCATTCCAGCCCTATTTCTCTATTCCTCAGGAACTTTTTTTTTTTTTTTTTGTATCAGTGCCAATCCTCCTACAGACTGGTAATGCCTCACAGCTGTGTTTCACCAGATGTTTTCCTTGATAAAAATCTTCATTTCTGTGCCCTGGTCACTGATAAAATAGGACGGGTCATAGGGCAACTGTTTGAGAAATCCTGTTAGTCATCTACCTACACTTTCCTTTCAATACAACAATGCCTCCCTCTCCATTAACCAGTCATATTAGTCTTATATCATAGTATCATAGTATCTTGATAGTTACAAGATTTACAGCTCTTACTAATACCAACATTCTCCATTCAAACTCATGATTTCTCCTCTAGCATTGAGTTAAAACCTAAGATGATAACTGTAGAGATTAGATCAGCTATGTTTTCTTGATTTAGAGGAAAAAAAAAAACACTAAGTCCTAACTTTATTCTCAGATGTTTAGGTAAAACAAATACCCGTATAAAAATACACCTTCCCCCAAAACTTCAGTTTACCTGTAGTCTAACTTAATCCCAAACAACTATATTTGAGTATAATATTCTAAAGCATTTTCTGCTACTGGTTGTGCCTATCACCCTAGAGTTCAACTAGCGTTACTTTGCGCAGCACTCTGTTCACACCAAAGCCCCACACAATCCACACAAGGTGTTTTCTGATTATGTCACAATCAGGACCCAATCTCACAATCACAGCCAAAATTCATCACTGGCCTTAATATATGACCTAACCAGGAATATGGTGACATTCCTCTAAATCCAGCAGCCAATCACTTAAAGCATTTACTCATTTCTCTCAGGATATTTATGGATGTGAATGGTGATTCTGTGTTTTTCCTTTGAGAAATACTGTGATAGGCAGGGAGGAGGAAGGGATCATTGCAAATACCTGTTGACATGATACTGACAGCACCTGTTGAGAGTTTTGACCTCTCAGTGCATCTTGCTGAAACTCTTCCATCATCTTTAATAACAATATGTAATCTAAGCAAGAGACAGCCAATGACTTCACCATATTTATTCACTGGACACTTCATTTGCTTTCTGTGAACCCTGGTTTTATGCATTGTTCTACTCCTTTCCAGTATTTACCTAGAGTCGCTAGGTCTGGCCAAAGAAGGTATTTTATACAAGTGTTAAAACATCTTAAAATAATCTATAAAATACTGTGTATAGATCTAGGTCAATGGGGCCGTGCTAACAGATTACAAAGAGGTCATGTAACAGAGAAGACTAGAAATTTGTGTCACACTGATTTCAGAATTTTTATTGGGCTTAACAACTGGCAAACATTTCACAGACTGTGTGATATCTTTTTTTCTTGTTCAAACAGCAGCATATCAAATCTTTGAAGTTAAGGATGTGACAATGATATTTCTCCTTAAGAATATTAGTCTTAAGACAAGAAGTGATATATTAAGCAAATGAGTATTATTAGAAATTTTCTTGGCTCAAAGTTTTGCATCTTTCTTTTTCCTTTCTCCTCGGTCAAAATACAAAAAGCAGAACTTGAGAAGAAAAAAAACTTTTAGAAGTTAGTTGGCAAAATTAGAAGATTTGTGAATCCTGAAACAACTGGAGCAAAATCAGCTCTTTTCAGATGATATTTCTGCTAATTTCTAGTTTTACGTGTCAGAGAAAAATAAAAAATGCAATTTTGAAGGATAGATGCTTTGTTTATTTGCAAAGCTGTCTTTTGGAGAAAACATACTTCAGTCTATCAGGCTGGTTCCTCTGCCAAGCATTCCTCAGACAACTCAGACTAATGAATGAAACCTTATGACATGGGACTAAACTAAAGTAATGATACAACTACGGGAAAAGTCCAAAGGAGAAATAATCTTTAAGCTGTTACCAAACAATGTGTTATGATTACAACTGCATTCATCTTTCAGGACTTGATTCACAAAGGGGTAGTCATATTTGACCAACATGATAACCTTCTATCATGAAACGATGACAAGGGGAGAACAGTGACTGTCGTCTGCTTTGGCTTCAGTAGGGCTTTCAACCTTGTCTGCTGTTAGATCCTCCTAGAGAAGCTGTTCATGTATGGGCTGGATGAGCATACAGTGAGGTGGATTGAAAATTGCCTGAACAGCTGAGCTCAGAGGGTGGTGATTAGCAGTATGAGGTATAGTTGGAGGCCAGTAACTAGTGGTGTACCCCAGAGGTGAATACTGGATCCATCACTGTTCAATAAGTTAATTAACGATCTGCATGATGGGGCAGAGAGTACCCACAGCAAGTCTGCTGGTAACACAAAACTGGGAGGAGCAGCTAATATAACCAGGGGCTCATGCTGTCATCCAGAGAGACCTTGACAGGCTGTGGAGAAGGGCTGGCAGGAATGCCATGAAGTTCAACACAGGGAAGTGCAAAGTCTTGCAGCTGGGGGAAACACTCCCATGCATGAAAAAGGGTTTTCTTTGTCCAGAGGAGCTGGATTTGGAGCACTCCTACATCCCCTTCCCCCAAATCAGGCAAAAGAGAGTGATGGAGACAACTTTATAGTTGAAAACAAATAATATAAATTAGATTCTGTGATCTAAGACCTTGCGTTTACAGGGAACATAAATCAGTGACCCATGAGACCTCTTCTAGAGCTTTTCTCTTACATAGAGATTTTTTCTGATTGTTATGAGTGATTGAGGACTGATGCCATACCACAGAACAGGAATTACCATAATGCGATGTCATTGCTTTTGATGTATATTTTTCTATTTCAACATAGTAAAAACACCATGGTTTTTAAGAAGAAAGAAATTGTGATTAAAAATATCTTTGTGATAATTACCATAAAGCTTCCAACTTATAAAACCAGAAAAAGTTCAACATCAGGCCTCAATCCACAAGAAAGTGCATGGAACAGCCTATTTAAGGTATCATTTTCTATCAGTGTGCTTTTCTTATTCTTTTGTTTTAGCTAGGCTTGCCAAGCCAATAAAAACATTTTTTCCCCATGGATTATTCACTTCATGAAATAGGTGTCCGCTTTCCAAAGAAAATTATGAACAACATCATGCAAAAGTAATAAGACAATCCTATTTTTATATTTTTGTTAAGGTACCTCAATAGAATTTTAGTTTGATTACCTCATTCTCTTGTAATTGTGTATGAGCTGAATTCTATAGGCTGCTTCTCTCTCTTATGATGTGTTGCGGCCCTAAAACTGACATGATATACAGACTGCTTATTCAGATAAGAAGATTATGATATTGTCCCATTAGGAACCGTATCAGTCTTGGTATTGAGTAAGATACACAGTTCTGTCTGTAGGAAAGGATGGTAGCAACAGGCAACTAGAAATGCATTCCCCTGGAGAGCTGTGATAGCAACCGCAAAGCAAATTTCTGGATTTTCTTAAATTCCGTCCCTTCCTCACACACTTCTGTCTGAAGCCCCTCTGGATAGTTTGGTGACTGGAACAACACTAATCCACATTACCCATTCACCTCTGCCTGCCCTCTCCCTCTCTTTATAGGCAGGCACTTGCAAGAGCTGAGACCCTGGTTGCAAGCAGAATTGGAAGCTGGCAGCAGACTGATGTAGTGTCTGGAGTCAGGAAAATGCTCCCAGCTACACTCTCTGTTTGCAAATGGACACACATATATGATTCATGTGGTCCAGGGAACACGGACGTAATGGTTTGGGAAACTTCTTATCTAGAAAAATGAAAGTCTTAAGGAGACTTCACAGCACTCATCCACAGTGTTGTGCCCAAAATTGCACCAAAGTCCTATTTCCCTCCTGACCTGAGACGTAACAACAGATTTACCACACAAGGACTGATAAGCTATGAAGGCTTCCTCATAATCTTATGATGGCGGGGACATGTTTAAATCCTTACCAAAGAGCAAATTCAGTCATCAGTAGTAACTCACAACAGCTGAAGAACAGACCTCTTCGAAACCTGAACAAGGCCAAAACTGCAGAGATCAGCAGCATTCGTCATGAATTCATCCACAATGGAGCTAGTTTTTTTCCCCACAGAAAACTTTGCGACACGGTTAGATTTGCCCCTTCCAGTACAAGTTGCCGTTCTGACTAGTGTCGACTCTTCTATCAGAAAAGGCAAGTGATCTCATTCTACGAAAGACAATTGTTTCAAGTTTGTTGCTAAATGATTTCTGGTAAAACCAAGGTGATGAACTATTGAACACTCAGTTCATTAGCTGTCATCCAGCTTGACATTTCTATCTCTCAAGCAGTATTGCAGAAAATCAAAGATACACAGGGCTGCACTTCCAAAGCTGCAGAGGTAGCCATACTATCTTCAAGAAAAGGGACCATGAAGGCTATCGCTAATGGAATGTGGAAAATTACAGCAACCCCTAAGCAGATAAAAGTGTTTGAAAATAATTACTTCATGTGCCCTTTAGATACACAGTTCTAAAAGGAACAAATATTAATAAAACAGAATAAGAACATAATAACAGAACCTAATAACAGAATAAAAACATAATATTCTGGAGAAGAACAAGAAAAAAATCTTATCACAAATGGTTGGTATGCTGTGGCACTTTTTTAAGTCATCCTACATAAATATTGCACTCTATATCCTTGTGAAAGACGGGTACTACGTATCGAAAATAGGTGAAATTGAAAAGTGTTTATTAACTGAACACTTTATGGCAAAATTCTCATACCAATACATGTCCAAAGGAAATAATTACTATTCTATAATATATTCTATATGTCAAGTTACAATTATTCTTTAATTACTGTTTGCTTTACCTACTTTACTCTTTAAGCCATCCGATATTTGAATCACCTTCTGCAAGGGCTTATAAACTGGATTCCTAGTTTAGGTAGCCTCTTTGAAAACTGAAGAGAGTTTTCTGTTTTTCTTGTGTCATTTCAGTTGAACAAGATAAATATGAAGAAATCTTCCTCTTCTTTTCTTTTTCTATTATTATTCATTTTGAGACTCCTTTCCTTTCTACACTCCCACTTTTCATTCATGGATTTTAAAATTAATACTTCCTTGGCCAATTTAGAAAACACAAAACCTGCTCTAAAATGCCCTAAAATCTACATGTTCTTTAAAACTTTTCCAGTTTTCTTCCAGAAGTACATAGTGTTTGTCAGTATCTGCTTAAGAGTACCTGCTTAAGTGTTAAATGCATCTATTGCTTCTGGTCATCCTGTCTACCTCAGTTCTATTGAAGTCCATTCACCGTCTACATGTGACATGACAGAGACGATGCAGGCAGCAGTTGAAAGAAATGCATGATGTCAGTGATTTACTCCCTGGATCAGAAATTGTATTCTTGTGTGTGCTGTTTATACTGATTCACTGAGGGCAACTCCTTTCAATTGGCATTATTAGACTTCAAACTGACTCCCACAGCTTGGTCAGAAAATAAACTCCAGCTCCTGGGACTCCTCAGAAACCATATCTAGAGCAAGCCTGCACACTGCTGCTCTCCGAAACTTGTGCTGTTCCTTGAGCAGGAAAATGCTCAGTGTTAAAGATCATTTCTATAAGTAGCTATGGCTAAGCTTTCATTTAGCAAAGCAAAATGTTAGATACTTGACTAAGAATAGGAAATCACATTTTTAAAATAGTAAATATGAAATATTTAAAATATTCCCAGGACTTCATAGTCAACTGACTCAGTTTTGCTCCCACTTATTAACTGGTGCATCCCTCTCAGTGATGGGAGTTTGGGAACAATTCTAGCACCTACTCCTGAAATTCTGCTTCCCTGAGCTAATCTCCTTCCTTGACCACTGTACAACTTTAGTGTCTTATTGAGGAAGTTCAACCTGCCGCCTTCAGCCCGGGTCTGCTCAGAACTGGCCTTTACCAAGGAAACCATCTTGGCAGAAATACTCTCCTTTCTTTGTCTTCCAACCCTCTCAGTTTGTTTATTAGCAGAACCAACAGTCAAAATTTATATAAAAAATAGTTGTGAGAAACAAGGCTTGATGAAATCTCCCCACCCTACATTGAGTATCTGACTGCTACCTTCAGCTTATGTGAACCAACCCTCCTACAACTAGCATCTGAGCTACTTATATTCTTCACAGTGGAAAGGGGCTGGATGATTATAAGATCTCAGGTATAAGAACTGCTTGTTAAGTTTAGGTATCAAAGTTATATTCACAGAATCTTCAAATGCAAATATCCTTGTCATTAAAAGAATAAGGAACTTCGGCACTTACTTAAAGACTAATTTGCTAGGCATTTAATATTTCTGTACAGTAAACTGCATATATCAAGCAGAGATAATTCCAATCTCATTTTCTCTCCTCCTTCCCTTTGGAGATGGATTACAAAAATGGTGATTCGATAAACACAACCTTCCTCTTCGATAGACATGACATTCCTCTCACTTGCATTGCGGATGAGGTTTCTGCTTCCTTTTTGTAAACAACTTTGAATTTTTCTATCTACTACATAAGTTTGAACATACTGCTTGTTTCAGACTTCTCTGCAAGAAGGATCATTTTCAGTATAGTGGGACCAAGTGACATGCCTGTTATTAGATTCATACATTTGAATTCACTGCGATATCTTCAAAGAGTCTGCACATGAAACGCTAGCAGCACAAATGACAGATTCGGGACCCAACATTTTCTTCTCCTCCTCAAATTCTGTGAGCATTGTAGGTCTTGGGCTGGGATTTCAGGAGCTGATAAGATTTTTTTTTTTTCTTATTCTAAAGTAATTGACTCTTAAATATCATCATTGTTGATGGATCTGTGATCTAAAACACTTTTGTAGGTTTTTTACAGGGATGACAGGTCAGTGATTTCCTCTGGCACTAAAAGGTAGCCATTATCTTTTACTGTTTAGTCATTTTCAAGATTCAGAATCTGCATTCATCTAATTCAAAGAACAGGCACATATCAATGAGAATCTCTACACAGTTCTGCATTCCTTCTAAGATCTCTTTATGTGACTTTGCATACAGTTAAGTTTATTTCTACCTATATAAAAGCCTGATGGTTATATTTCTGCACAGTAAAACCCAAATAAATACTGAGAGTCATAAAGACTTCCTTTATTTCTTTAGGCAGTGCACTAAAGCAGTGGAGAAGAGGCTAATAGGTTCTGCAAAGCCATTGCTTTTTGCCCTTGTGCAAGTGAGCAGGACAGGATAGATAGTGACTGAAAAATTATTGTGACAGGCTCTCAGCTGGCAATAACTCTGAAGTTGGAACCGCTGTACTCTTTGCTTAAAAGTGACCAGCCTAAGACACTAAAATGGCTTGCAGCATCAATGATTTATTAAAACACACAATAAAACAAGTGACTTTTACATGTCCAGTTAAGTGTAATATGGTGAGGCAGAGTAAAATAAAAGGGTCTGCAAACAAAACTTCTGCTTATTTACTGTACCTCGCAGAGTAAGTCCTTCCATTCTTGTTTTCTAGGTCAGCAATTTTTAGCAGCTTCCTGGACTCCAACAAATTCACTGTGGTCTGCTCAGGATCCCCAGCAAGATCTTTTTTCCTGCAGGGAGGTTTCCACAAGTTCCCCTGCAGGTTTTCTGCCAGCTCCGACCTCCCCTCAGGAGTTTCCCAGCTTGCACTTGTGCAACAGCATCCCTGCTCATGGCATTCATCGCTCCCCATCTGTCCTACCTCACACACCAGAACCCTCTCTCCCATAACCATGCTTATTTGTCCCCAGGGAAAGAGCAATTTCCCCTCCTTCCTGCTGGTCCCACAATACCAGTACTGTAGCAGCCTGAGCATTGCCAACAGGCAGCCTTCCTGCCTGCTGCTCAGCCATATTCTTTTTTTTTTTGTAACAATTGGTGCATGTACACATATAATAAAGTAAGTGGTAAGTGGTACAGCAGGTGCCACTTATCACAGTTATTTATAGTGACTGATCCGGCCTATGTGCAATTAGTACACAGTTGCATGGCAAGCCATCATACTTATTTTGAAAATCGACATGCCATTGACTTCTTCAGGAGTGGAGGGAAGGGACAGCCACATTAAGACTGACTACAGAAACCCAGCCACAGTAGAAGTCTGGTCCAAAGAGCAATCACCTGTTCTTTTTAACTTTCCAAGGACACTGCAGGGCAAAACAGGTTGGAAATCTGTGTTTCTCTGAGGCAAGGACATTGCTGCTCACATGATTTGATGAACACTTTCCACTGCAAGAGAATGACTTCGGGCAGCCTCAGAGCTGGACTCCAGCAGGGACAGAAGCTCCTCTTTGCAAAGACATAAGAATCTCATTTACCTTATGCCAATCTTAGTGCCTTGTTTGCAAGCACCAGGAAATGCGCTCTCACAAAGAAGCAAGGTGCTATCAGTCACTCGTATCTTCATTCTCAGAGAAGCAGGGTTTCTTTTGAGACAGAAGCATATGAAGGTACTGGGGGAGATGGGGGCTGTCACCTGAATCATTGCTTGTATCAGCACACTGGAGATGCCATGAGAAATTTAACCCAGCTGCATGTTATGTTTTTCCAAAATAGCAAAAAAAGAGCGACAAAGAACCTGACCTACAACACCTCTGTCTCTCCCTCACTGCATCAGAGCAGTCCAAGAACATGTCATTCATTACTGCTGGCTACCCTGCAAACGAGGTGAGGACGACAACTGCACTATTGGAATGTGCTAGGCTGATACAAAAAATTAGTTGTACTTATTCTCCTCTTAAACCAATTTGTATTTTGTGCTGAGGGTTATTTTGCTGGATATTATTTTAAGGAGCTGCTGGCTTCTTAAAATTGCTTTGAATTTAAATATTTATTTTATGATGAGAACCTTTATCATTTAAAAAAAAAAAAAAAGCTTTATTTTCTTTTTTAAGCCCAGTTACATTTTTTCCCCTGAAGCTGCTTGGCTCTTTTGTGCTCCTATATGACTATAAAGAGGAGTATGTTATTATTTTTGGAAAGGTTGCTTTTTATAATCTTTCTTTATTACTTACCCTAGTCTCTTAATCTTTTTTGGATATGTTTGGGTGTTCTTTTCATCTGGAGGTTTATTTATTTATTTCCCCCGTACAATATGTTCTGTACTTCCAGACCTGCTAGATACTAATTTTACTTAATTATCTCTCCTTAAAAGTTCACCCTCTTAAAATTACCCCTCCTTAAAATTTGCTACTGTGTGTTGCAGACTCTGGACTTTTCACAAAATGCATTAAAAATATTCATCACAGTCTCCCTTTCTCTCTAAATTCAAATTACCCTTAAAAAAAAAAAGAGCAAAAAGAAGACTTAATATTTCATTCATAAATGGAAGGGAACAAAAGACATTTAATAATGTGCTAATAGATAGCACATATTTTTAATTAAATTGTAATAATGGGAAAAAAGCACATTATTTTCATATTATAGATGGAATTGCAATCTTATTTGTGTATCAGTTGCCAGATTAACTAAGCAATTTCAGAAAAAGCTTAAAATTTTAATATAGAGGGTATATTTCATTTTAGTGAATATTTGTGTATGAGAAGATTAAGAAGACTGATATAGCATGGAAATGAAGCTTTGTGTTTGCAGTCCAGAGATTGTCATCATAGCTGAAATTTGCACAAGTAGAGATGTCCCACATAAAGGCCCCTATACCTTTTCACTATTTACCGTCTAAATTTCCATGGAGCTATAAAGGTGGTGTGCAAGCACCAGTTTAGTTCTGTACTGCAGCCTGGTATTCTGGCTGCACCTGGGGGGTTCCACCCTGGACAGCCAGATGTCTACAAAAGGAGCAGGTATGAGACACAGGCAGACGCAGCATCCTGACCTATTTTGTTCCTGACATAAATTGACACTCAGCAAGTGAGCAACAGTAATTTTTCCCCCGAGAAAATGAGATAGAAATGTATCTGCAATCTTATCCTTGGTCTCCGTCCTTGCAACAGTTTGTTCCATAAAGATGGATTACGCCTACATTTTTACTGGGACACATAAGTTGCATCCATCCTGAGCATGTATTCCTTGTTTGACAGCTGTGTAAAGCATCTCCAGACAATGATTTTGTTAGATTTCTGGAGGTGTTTGTCTGACTTTATAGGACAAAAAAAGCATCTAGACAGAATGATTCTGCCCACCTTGAGCAGAACGCTAGCAGTTTCCTTTCACTTCAGACCCATTCACACCATCATTGTGTTCATTTTGAGTCACTCAGAGGTTTACGTCCTTAAAGTCCACCTAAAGAAACTGCTTAGGAGGTCCTGCTCGTGGTCCCTAATATTTCATGAAAATCAAGGTTGTTAAAATTCTCCACCTTCTTTCTTGTTATTCACAATTGTCATTGTTCCTAACAGCTTTTAAACTGAACCCAGAATGAACCATGGACTTTCCAAATACCAAAACATATAGTCTCTATTCCAAAGGTAATACATTTTATTTCTTTAAGGTCTCCAGCCCAAAATATTTCCTATCAATAGCATTTAGTTCAACCTGGAATTGAAATTATCAATTCCATTCATGGGTCGTGGTTCATAACTATCTTCTCTCTCTCAGATCTTATTCATCAGACAAACCAGCTATAGCAGACTTCACAAAAGGCTTTATTTTTCCTAGTTTCACACATAAATACTGTGTTTGTATTTACTTCAGATACAAAATGGTGCCACCTGCTCCTCTTAGTTCCCTGACATTTGTTGCTAATTAGATGGACTTGCATTATCAACAGCAAAGTAATACTGCTCTGCAGCAGGCACGGTTACCATGGATCCTAATGCACTCGGCATTCCACAGGAAATTTAGCAGAGCATAAGAAATAAATCTATTCCTGTGTGAACCTGCACCAGTTCTGTGACACTATTAAGGTACATCTTCAAAGTCTGCTAAATCCAAGGGTAAATACCATTATTATTTCTAAACTTTTATTAATATATTTTACCACTGAGTCACCATGTAGGTGAAACAAAATTGCAAGCCGATTTTAAACACCCTGACAGTGGTAATGGAAACCAGTCATGCATTCAAGCTGCAAAGGAGAATGAGTCTCAACTGGGGATCAGTTGCCACAAAAAAGACTACTGGCATCTGTAAGTGAGAACAGTTAAAATAATTCATACTTGTAGGACTGTCACACTGAATAGTTGCTGTGAAAACTCATGCTATTCTTTTTTGAGCTTACCTGAATGTACCTAATTATTATACTCTGATTATAAGACCTAACAAACACAGGCTAATCCAAAAGTTGCTTCTACAGAGTGATTTGACATAGTTCAATAAACTCTACAGATCAAAATAAATGAGGAGGAGGAATGGATTATGGTGTGAGCAGAAGGTGAAGAAAGGAAGCTAATAACAGAGAAATAAAACCATTAAATAAGAAGGCAATATAAAAATAAAATTCTTTCCTTTCTTCCTTACAGAGAAATGCATATAACACTACAGTTCTTCCCATCTGTTCTAGGGTCCAATCACTCCATATTTTACAGTTCAGATAAATTAGCATTTTCTACTTGAGGCATCAGCCTCAGCCACTGTTTGGGGTTCCTCCTTTGCTGTCAGAATTATCTGCATTTCTCTCCTGTACGCATCTTCAAGTATCACAGGGCCAAACTTCTATGCGCTTTCAGGCTTGTACCCAACCTTTCATCTCAGAAAGGAAAAGTTCAGCACCTGAGCTATAAATTGCCCATCCTGTGTTCTCTGAATGGGCTTTTACAACAAACTACCAAAGGCAAGTTTGAAACATAGAGTTGTAGAATCACAGAATCATTAAAGATGGAAAAGACCTTAAAGATCATCAAGTCCAACCACCAACCCAATACCACCATGCTTCCTAAACCATGCCCTGAAGTGCCATACCTACACATTTTTAAAATACCTCCAGGAATGGTGACTCCACCACTTCCCTGGGCTGCCTGTTCCAAGGCCTGACCACTCTTTCAGTAAAGAAATTTTTCCTAATAGCTGGTCTAAACCTCCCCTGATCCAGCCTAAGGTCATTTCTTCTCATCCTATTACTTGTTACTTGGGAGAAGGGACTGACACCCACCTCACTGCGACCTCCTTCCAGGTAGTTGTAGAGAGCAACAGTGTGTCCCTTCAGTCTCCTCCAGGCTAAACAACCCCAATTGCCTCAGCCGCTCCTCATAACTCTTGCTCTCCAGACCCCTCACCAGCTTCGTTGCTCTTCTTTGGACACGCTCCAGCACCTCAATGTCCTTCTTGTAGTGAGGGGCCCAAAACTGAACACAGTACTCAAGGTGAGGCCTCACCAGTGCTGAGTACAGGGGCATGATCTCCTCCCTGCTCCTGCTGGCCGCACTGTTCCTGATACAAGCCAGGATGCTGTTGGCTGCCTTGGCCACCGGGGCACGCTGCCGGCTCATGTTCAGCCAGCTGTCAACTAACACCCCCAGGTCCTTTTCCACCAGGCAGCTCTCCAGCCTGTAGTGTTGCCTGGGGTTGTTGTGACCCAAGTGCAGGACCCGGCGGTTGGCCTTGTTAAACCTCTTACAGTTGACCTTGGCCCATTGATCCAGCCTGTCCAGATCCCTCTGCAGAGCCTTCCTACCCTCGAGCAGGTCGACACTCCTGCCCAATTTGGTGCCATCCGCAAACTTCCAGAGGGCGCAATTATCATTATCACATTATCATTATCACGTTATCACCTTCCCCTTGCAATTAGAATGATTTGCTGTAGTATGGAGCAACACACTGCAATCAAGGGAAAATCAGGGAGAGATCCACTCTCCAAAGCTGAAAGCATCATTGCACAATGCTAGAAAGCATGCAGTATGATACACAACCTCTCCGGGCTCAGGTTGCTACCTCCATGTGAGTCCTCTAGGTTTCCTCACAATTCAATTATAATTAAAATACTTAACCTTTAAAATAAAAAATTCATTTGAGAATAACCTTATTAAGCTCAGTTTATGTAAGTAAGATATCCCAAGAGAAGTGGAAGAAGCCAAGCCAGAAAGCATCTGCAGGTGTAAAAGCTTTTTATGGGATAGCAGAGATCTACTGACCAAGAAGTTATAATTAATATACCACTGCATGCAACAGATAAGTAATCAAGTAGGTAGGCAAGCGCAGGTAGACAATACATGATTTGGGGCAGGATAGGAGTAATATTTCCTCTCTTTTTTTAATCTCTCTTTTTTGACAGGTACAAATGGAGAATGGACCTGGGTTTGTATAGCATAGTTGAATTTACGAGCAATCACATTAAGAATCAAAATCACATCCTAAAATGTTACTAATCTCTCCATATTTTAATTAGTAATCAGTTTCTAATTGTGGGGAAATTTCTGTATCTAACTTGTCAATAACTGAAGTGGCAGTGAAACCACAGCGTATGAATACAGTGCACACTTTTGAAACCGGAAATCTCAAAGTTTTAACACGGCCTAACAAAAAGTAAAATATTCACTGATTTGTCTGGAGACTTTGCTTTGCTTGGAGCCCTGAAGACTGTTCAGCCTTCACAGTGACTAGACGCTTCCCCTCCAACAGAGCCTGCCAGCTGACATAATTTCACAGCTGGGATGAAATCTGTGTCCACATAGCTAAGTGCATTATTACCCTGGGCAGCTCATGAATAATCAAGAATCTTTCTGTTATACGGCATGAATACCGAAGAGGAAAGAGAGAGCTGCTCTAACGCTTGGCCAAGAAAAGTTTATCCATCAGCAAGAGGGGCTTGGTTTTTCTAAGTGTCAGAACAATACAACAGTCCCCACAAATAAGGAACATTATTAAAGGATTTTCTGAACAAGAAAAGATTGTGTTAAATATAAGTTTTCCACAATTATCGATGTACTTTGAATTAAAAACAAACAAATAAAACCACAGCGTTCCTGAAAAATAACTCATCATGAACAAGATCTACTTCATTTCTAATGTCATGATACTGCCAAAACTTAGTCTTTCAAGTAAGCTGAGTAACATGTCCCTGTGATACATGTGCAGTAACTTGTTAAAATTTTCATCCTAATTTTTTCAGGGGGACATAGGCCAGGATAAGAGACATGAATGCTGTAATTTTTGGAAATAAGTTTAAAATAGAAAAGGTTCTATGAAAGCATCAGAAAGCATCATTCTCCAGGGAGCTTCAACCTCTTGTAGTTGTTGACATATCTGGTTTTCAGGAAATATATAAAGGTTAAGTGGTGAGTATACCCAGATCCTGCCTGACATTCTACTTCTACAATCACATCTTTGGTTCTGAGGAAGAGATGAAATGCATAAGTTAGGTATTCTCTTCTAAAAGATAGCCTCAGAGAAAGATAAATCCATTGTCCAGAGACATGGAAAATTACTAGACATCAATGTCAACATTTTTATCTGTGTGGTTCATCATAATCAGCATGTCATTAATACACAGTCATTACTGTCTCATCAGCTATGTGCTAAGTAAACATTTGCACAGGTAGCTGTTCACATACATACTCTATACAATAAATCATTATACACTGCTCTGAATAATTATTTTGCCTGGGTCCCAAACCATACATTTTTTTCTCATGTTAAACTACAGATTTATGGGGAGGCTTTGTAACAGAGTTACATTTCATTAAAGAATGTATTTCCACCACAACAGAATTACTTTCTAAAAAAATTACCAACATTTTGGTTTCTAGGCAAGACAAGACAGAAAATTGGCACCATGTTGAAAATATGATTGTTGCATTTTAGAATTGAGCCAGTTTGAAACTTTTGGTTACATGCATTTGATTTTCTTGTTAGATAACTCACTATAGTATTTTCATTGAAGTGGAATAAGTTTTCATGATTTTTTGCTTTGAATTTTAAAATTCACTGTACACCATAGTAATATTTAAAAATGGACCACCCCAGCAAGTAGATCAGCATGGACGTCAAAAACCAAGGAATAGAGTTATATCTTCATCCTTTGATCAGAAAATGAATCATATACAAAGCTGAAGAACAGAAAATATGACCACTGAAGAGTATTAATAATGCAGTTTTTCAAATAACCACCTACTCTCTAGGGAAGTATCATAAGAAGGCAAAGTACAGGCACTTAAAACTACTACTTCTTTGTGGAACTGGTTATGGAATATTTTTACATGGCTAGAAAATATATTTAAGACATGCTGCATGTTGCCATAATCATTCTTAAGTCCTTTCAGTTGTGAAATGTTATTGAGTTCAGTGCAGTCCTGTACAGATGAATAAGTGGGCCCCATACAACCTACCTTGCAGGATTGGAGCTATATTTCTAAATATTGCACAGCAAATTGTTTGAAGGCATAATTACACCTGAAATGCTTGATCATAATGTAATTAAGTTCCTCACCCTCAAATGAAAACTAATTTAAACTAGGATTCAAAACTCCATTTAAAAAATGAGGACTTTGGAAAATAAAAAACCTAGTCAAAAACACGTTAATAAAGGAATTAATGTACTGAGCTATAACAAAATGTACATGGTCTTATAAAAGACTTAATAAGGACTTGAACACCATGAACCAACTGTCTAGGAATGACAAATTATATCAGACCAGGTGCAGAATTAACACTATATTTAAGAACAGATGGGGCAACAAGTTAAATTTTAACCTTATCAATGAGTGTCACAGAGTTGAACTACTTGAGTGATCAGAAAGAGTGAGAGGATGATGGTTTTTGGCCACTCAGCCACAACAGCAGCAAGGGAAATGAAATGCTGCAGAAAGTTATAGAGACTGAAGAAGCAGAAAACATGATCATTTGAAATTTCAGATAGACACATTTCAGGCAGGTAAATATCATAAAGAAGCGTCAGCCAGAGATGCTGTAAATGACCAACATGAAGAACAAGCAGACAGTCCCAAGAAGAGAAAGGATCTTGGGTTTTATCTGGAAGAGTACACCAGACCCAATTCCAGATAAGACTACAAATGAGCGCCTTTGTAATCATGACCAAAATATGCTCAGATACACCTTTCTAAAAAAGAAGAAAAATAAATAAACCAAGAAAAAATGAATATAGGAAATTTGATTTTTTTTTTAAAGGAGCAACATAAAAAGGCGAGGAGGGTAGTAAAAGCACAATCCAAATTCTAAAAGCATTCTTTCATTTTTTAATGTCACATGTATAACTGAAAGTAACCATATAGCCCTGATCTTAAAGGGTCTAAAAGCAAAAGCCAACATGATTCAATACCACAGCGAAGGAGGCTGCAAGAAATTTTAATTCTTTTTTTCAGAACAGTGATTCATGATAAAATAAGAAAAACAAAAAGGATAAACTGTGGAAAATAGGACCATGTAACAGCAGACCAAAAGAGATTTCAAGGAGGTATACACAGTGCAGTTTCCTCCCACATACAATTTTCCTTTCATTGGTACTAGAGAATTTCAGAATTTAGTATCACTGAGGCCAAATTCTTGGCTGGTTACCCCTTTCATAGGTTGTTGAAACTTCTTGTCTCTATTGCAAGGTTCTGTGTAACCTGTCTCTGCTTATTTTCATCCTACTTCTAAGATCTAAAACTCTTGTACTCTCAAGTGAAAAGCGATGTAGCTTCCCCTTAGATGATTCCTTTAAAGCTTTTCTTATCCTACGCAGCCTTTGATTACTTTGATTAGTGACCTCTCTGTGATTTCCACACAAAAAATCATTTGTAGGGCCATATCCTCTCAAGTCTCATACCTCTTCATATCAGTAAAGCAACACTCATGTACCCGTGTACAACATTGGAGATTTGGCCATTATACATCCGTTGTATTTTACCTCTGTGCAGCTAAGTTGCAAAATCTTTGGCCTCGTGTTCCAAACCCCATTTCCTTTATTATCATCATAACTTACATGAAAGACAATTTCACAGAGGAATTAATGAAAACAGTTCAGATAAAATGTAAAGTGACCTTAATGCTCATCCAAAATTCAACTCAAATCTTATGCAGACCTGAAATTCTCATACTGCAGCTTGCAAAGGTACGGGTCAATCAGAGCCTGTGTAAAGGAACATTGTTTAACAGAGAGTGCCAGGAAAGTTTTATCATGAAGGCTGATATCCAGGTCATAGGTAGTTCTGCTCAAAAAACTGCAGAAGCTACAACATAATATGTAGATTTATTTGCCCTTTTCCCTGCAGGCTGTCAGGTAACAATCTTTACATTCTGTGCTATCCCACTGCACACAGAAATTGCAAATGTAAAAGACCTTTGCTTATTCACTTCCAGTTAGATGACATGAAGACTTGCATGATCTAATACAGCAAATTAATTCTTCTTACTTTAATTATTTTTCCCCTCTCCATTTTAAAACACTGCTGCAGCTACAGATTTCACCTAAAATCAAGTGGAAATGTATCAAAAGTTCCTGAGCAAGTTTCTTCCTGTTGAATTTGAATTCTAATTTCACAGAGAAGTTAGAATTCTCTGAATGTGTGTGCTTTACCTATCAGTAATTAATGAGCAATTTATACAGCAAATTTAGCCTCCTTTTCTCTTTCCAATTTCTGTGAAAGCCATTTGTAATCTTAAGTTTATTATTTATTTTGAATTACTAATTACAAGGTCAGTGGTTAATTTTTGGTCTGTACATTTTTCTTTCTGGATAGTTTTTGTCTAGAATTTGAGGAACGTTACATACTTTTAGGTGCAGAACACAACATCCTTTTTGTCTCAGTCATACTGTTCAGTTTTGCAAATTGCTTTTCTCTACCGGAGCCTTTTGGCAGATGCTAACATTTCTGTCCAAAAAGCTAAGAAGAAACATCAATTATTCCAGTAATCTATACAACATGGACTGTTGGTTATATTTTCAGATTTTATATGTAATGTATCTTGCAAGACGGTTCAGTGAATTGCAGAGCTTATTCTATCACTCTCCAAGCCAACACTAACAATGTTCCTAAAACTGCCACTTTTAGAGTTTCAGGCTCTTTTTCAAAATTTGAAAGGAATAAAATGAATCTGTTTCTTGTTTGTTGTAGTTTCAAAAGTCAAAAGACACAATTTAAAATGTTACCTTGAAGTGCTTCTGGTGCTGGAAATGATTTGTTCATTTCAAGATGGGAGAATAATTGTTCATCTATCTGAGAGTCTCTGAAGAACTGCACTTTCAAGGGTATGGCTCAGGAAAAATGTCTACCAACAGCCAGAACTGAACAGTAAGAGTGAAAAAGCACCCTTATTTTCTAAGCCAAACAATGTTTATGTGGCACTTAAATTCCATTGGACTCCTCCGAACAGGTTTACAACATGTGCAAATGCCAACTCATTTTTCTTCTTTGCTTGAAAGAATAGAACAGAAAAACACTGTTAAAAAAAAAATTTTTGCAAATGCAGTCTCTGGCCCAAAGAGTTTTTGCTTGAGCACATGGAAGAGTAGAGAACAGACAGGAAGAAAGGGAAACCTGAACTGCATGGTAGACTATGGCCTCAGCACACCACCTGCCCCACGACTGCAGAGCTTTTGAAGGCATTTGGGTCTCATTATTTTGTGGGGTCACATGGAATATATGTAGTGCCTAGACCTTCCCTTTCACTGTCTTGAATTTTAACTAAGACAGTAACCAAGACCATTCTTGACTGCCAAAACTTCAGTAAATGCTGAAGATACAGTAGAAAAACCCCACAACATAATCAGTCATTGTTTACTGATGCAGCTGAAGATACCACTAATGGAAGCACACCTTATCCCACAGTATCACTTTAATAAATTGAAAGTAACTTATTTTCCACAGTTTATGTCAAATGTGAGATCACAACACCGGCTGCTTTTGTCTCAGTGACAGATCATGTACATTATGTAGATTCATCAAAGATTTTAAAGCCTTGATTTTTCTGTCTCCTGGGATTGTCTCATCATAGAGTAAAAGGATCTCAGCCAGAATAATTAAATATTTCATTTTAAAACAGAGCCTGAGCATAAACCTGAAATATAAACCTTTGTCAACAAGTTCCTTTAAAATATTTTGCATAATTCAATAGGATATTGCGTCCTGAAAATCTGTTATTATCAATAAGCACATAGTAACATACACAGATTTGAGGAATATTTGCTGATAATCTTTGTACAGAGGACTGCCACATATTACCTTCCCTTTTGTTTCTATCTCTGAAAGTACCTGCAAGGATGCTAAATTTCCTCTAAACATTTAAGTAATATAGTCATAATTAATATAATCACCAGGATCTTACACGAACTGGGAAGGCAGATTGGTTTGTTGAGAAGGTGGTGATCCACACAACCATGGAATGGAATTCATTTCACTTGACTTGAGCAATCTAAAAGTGAGGCACCTCATCCAAATTAGTCATCTAGTTCTATCTACAGAGATATCTGCAGAGTCAGTTTGTAAAGAGAGATGGGCATCCTCACAGGGTAAGTCATACCAGTCTAAGCAGCTTACTAAGGCAGGTGGAGGTGGCCTGCCAGAAGTTAAAGAATTAAGTAAATCCTGTCTTATGAGCTGCGCCCAAGGGCAATCCTGCAAGCCGTGAACATGCACTAGTCCAGAGCTAGAATTTGGGTCAAAATCATTATGCCCAGCCATGCAGCTAAACCAGTGTAAGTTCAATGTAACAAATATACCTCTCCTCCCTTCTGCACTGATTTTAACACAAACTGTGTTTCTACCTGACCTTTCATAGGAACCATCCATACAAAAACAGCTATCTCAAATATTGGATACAAATAATATTCTGGAAATATTGACCTATAATTGGTACATTTAATGGATACAATTACCCATTAAAAGCCAAATTCTAACCTTCTTTTCTACACTGATTTACACTACAGCCCATTATGTATGCCCCACTGATTTTGCTGGGTCTGTTTCTGCAATAGAATTCTACTCAGCAGATTGAAAAGCATGTGCATCTGTTTACAGATGACCAGTCTGAACTCCCTTCCATGAAAGGTGAGCTATTACTTATAAATCCTTTCAAAGGAAACCAAACCATAGGATGAGTACTGGGAATACAGCTATGACACTTCAGCTCAAAGGACCATACTTACTTGAAGCAAAATCTCTTCAAATAAGTACAGTGAGGGCCTCAGATGTTCATCATTGACTGCTTCGCTCTGCAGGGGTGCACTGTTTGATAACATAGACATGGTCTCAGGGCACCTGGACTGCCTGGGGTAGAAGGTACCTCACAAAGGCCACTCTCTCTCCACCTGATTGGTATCCTCCACCATGCAGCAAACAGGGAAAATAATGTATCATGGACCACTACCTGTGAATATGGAAAAATATTTTCAATCGAATTAACATGCCTGCTGCTGAGCTGGGTAACAAAGTTTCACCTCCAAAGCCCTCAACCAGATTAGTTCACAGAACAGTGCTAGAGAGATTGGACAGTGTTCACCAGGTCTGAAGGATGCGTAACCTCCTATGAGGTTACAATGAGCAGATCACCCAAGGACATTGAAAACTATGCAGTTAACGGTCCTTTTTGAAGACTTAAACTATATTTATTGTACCACTTCTATTCTAATGAAACATCTAGTCAGGTAACAAGTATGCATACTAGATGTGCATACTTATAAAATGTTCAAGCACTGTAACCTGAAATGCTTGAATAATGGCACAGATGATGCATATACAAAATTAAAACAGTTCTTCCAGTCCTCTCACAAAGCAGGATTACAGGAACTTGCTCAGAAGGGAAAACAACAAATATCTTTTCTACCTGAAGAAGGATGTCTGGGGCTCAGGCTTACACAGAACATGCCTCCCTATTCACAGCAAGGAGAGCAAACTAACGAAGAACGGCATGCAACATTTCAGCTATTGACTTCCCCATTCTACTAGCATCTGTTTAAAGTGGTTGGGCTGGTACTGGAAATGACAGAGTAACTTGCTATTGACTCCCAGGAACAGGCATTGTGCACAGATTATATTCTTACATGTCTGATATCTAAGTTACACTATAAGTAATATTGGTTACAAGTTTTCTGACACTACACTTGGGAAGGTGCAGTTCCAGAGTTCACACAAAATTGTACTTAAAGCAACCATTTGTTCACTAGGATATGCCATTCTTGCAGAGACTCTGAACTGGAATAAGAATTGCTGGACTTATAAGTTGCTAGCAAATACATCCACACATGTGCACGTTCATATGTGTATTAAAAGTATTCCAACTTGGCAGCAAGTGCATCAAATCTAAAACGGCAAGATACTCTATTTAAATGATGGTGCAGTGGAATATGACTCATAACTTCGTAAAACATTATAAATCTAAAATTGATACATTTCCTGGTAGAATATAAAACATGAATTCCTATTTATGAATAAAATTATAGAGAAACAAAGACCTCTATGTAGTATATAAACAATTTCTTCTTCATATTAGAATAATAAGCTTTTTAAAATTATATGCTTAGTAGGTACATCTAAGCTTTGACAACAGGATTGAGAAGTGATATTCCACTGGATATGTTCTAGAGATTTAAAAATACTAACAACTGGTGAAATAACAAAATGGATGACAGCAAGTAAAGTGAAGAAATCAAATCAATGAATGGGCAGCATATGTTAGGTCGCCTGATTTGACAGCTCTCAGACATATTGAGTAATACTTATGCACATTAGCAGTTGCTGGGATGAAATACTGTTCAACTTGAATCTTCTGAAATTCTGTAGTTTCTGGAATAAGAGCCAGAACGGGCCCTTTGTAAGACAACTGCATGTCTATATTTTGATCAAATATACCTTAAACTATGGTCTTCTATCACGTATCAGTCTATCAGACACTGACAGCAGAGAGACAGCAAGGTTCACGCTTGCCAGTTCTCCACCATCAGAAGATAATTTGGTCTAAACATTCTGATCTGATGTATAGCATTAAAAAGTCCATATTTCAGTCTTGTTAATTTTGGCAGAATGTCACTCACCATTGTCAGACATCAACTTTTTCTTTGGAATTGACTACCCAGGCTTCTGAAATTGGGCACCAGACAAAATCCGCAAAAAAGGTGAATTTATGGCCTATGGTATACCATAATAAAGAGATTAAACTTTATTTATGTTATTGGAAGAGGTCTTGGTGCCACCTGGGACATGATCTATTGTCCTAAAACTAAAAGTAAATATTCTCTGGCTCCATATATTATTTAATGACACACAATGCAGTTTGATTTCCTGATACGTTAGAGGCAGCATGGGACCACTGCAGTGCAGCTACCTGTAACACAGAGTGTTCATAGTTCTGAGGTAATGTCCAAAGCAGTGTAAGAAACAGCTTAGACTATGGCAAATACTCTGCAAAGTCTTTTGTGTTCAATTGATGTGATGTGTAGCAAAGGTCCACTCGGCTCCTGCTTATCATGCTGCAAGTCTGACTATGGTGATTTTTACATACGATTACTGTACTTACAGAAAAGAGCAGCAGACATTTTATAAATATAAATAGAAAGTCAAAAATCCTTCTGCAATGTGATTTTAAGCTACTTTTCAAATGGGAATCAAGAAAATGGCAAAGAAAGCAAAAGAAGAGAAAGAATAAGAACCGCCCTTTCTGCCTTTTATGGCTACACATACTGATGACAACACACAAGTTGCACAAAGAGGGAGATCACGCAATGCTTTCTGTGTGCTCCAGAACAGCCCCCCTGAGCTTTAGTGCCTTTTGGGAATCACAGTACAACTCACCACATGTCTCAACTGCATCTACGCTGATTATTTTTTTAAACTTTGTGTAGGTCTCATCAAGAAAAAAAAAATACTTTAGGAGGGGTTTTGTGATAATGGAACAATTACTTAAACTAAATAGCAACACACTGTAATACTGCAAGATTCACATTCTGCTACTGAACTTCTCTATTTGTTCTGTAAATTTTTCAGAATGTGGCTGCGTATGCATATGAATAAATCTACTTTTTATTAATATTTTTAGGTGCAATTGTATTTTCAAAGAGGTTATTTAAAAGAAAACAATTAAATAATGTATCCATAAAGTTCCTAGGTACGCATGATGTCTATTAAACTGCACTGTGATTTTTTTCAGTGAAACAAATAGTTCTGTTCGATAAAGCAAATTGAAATTAGACTAATTTACACAGGTCTCTATATGCTTTTGGAAAGTCTTCCATCTTTATTTTTAGCAGTGCAGTCAGTCATTATAGGCAGTTAAAGGCTGATTAGGTTTGCAGAGTAGTTAAAATGCTAACCATACAAAACAGGGGGAGAGACTACTGTTGTAGGGATGTGCACAATGGAGCTTTTTAAATTAACATTTTTGTTGAGGTTTTATTAAAGGGCCACATTTTGCTGTTCAAAGACTACGTACTATGATAAATGCATGCCTTGAATGGATTCTATGGGGAAAATCCAGAACAAATCTCAATGGAACTGTATCTTCCTATGTCAGGTTTGGATCTGAGGCTACCATTGTACAAATTAAAACATGATACAGTAAGCAACTTCACTTTATGTTAGAATTCTATGTGCTTATGCATGCAAACACAAATATCTACATGTGTATGCACATACATATATAAAGAAGACTTCTTCAGAAGTTTTTGTTAAAATTAAATCAAATGTTAACATTCCGTGAGGTTAATGGAAGCAAATCTGAGTATGTTTAATTTAATTTTTCTATCATTGTGTTTTGGTCTTCTGCAGGAGTGATGGTGCTTATTGTCAGCCCCACAATTCAATGCAATTTTTAAGAGAATACTCTGGGATATCTGTTTCATTTTCAAATCTTTGTATTCATACTTTTGCACATTTCTTAAGAAACACAAAGTCTAGAAACCTACCTTAAGGTGGGTCTGACGCCTAATCTAATAGCTCAACAGTCAAGAGCTGGAGTTAACAACACCAGGAATAAATCTGGTCAGTCCACAATGTTTCTAAGTAATGCTAAATCTTCAGCTACCAAAAACCTGGCTCACCTCTTGAGTCAAGTGGGAATCTGAGGGTATGGGAAGAGCCTCCAGGATGCTAAATTTAAAGTGGAGCAAAAGGCATACTGTCTCTGCCGCCTCCTGTAACCATGGTGCAAGCCAATCCTCTTGAATAATGTAGATAATCAAAGGATGAATGCGGTCTCTGTCGTTACAGTGCTAGGGTAGAGACACTAACGAAAAGCTTCTCATCTCCTCACTTCTCATTCCCACAAAGAGATTCCAGTGCTAAAGAAAGGCTGTTGAAGATCCCTGAAAGGTTCATGTCTCACTCTTCAAAGATCTTTTTATTGAATATAGAAAACTTGCACCTTGAATAAATATGTAAGGTGAGGCTTCCCATAACCTCTATGGATAGTTACATCCTTGTAGTGCTCCATACTCTTCTATTTTGTTGTAGTAAGACAAATTATTTTTCTCTGCAAATGGTTTTCCCCTTCCACAATTAAAAAAGTTTAAAGGCAGGCATTTAATTATTGTTTCATATTTACTAAGTTAATGGCCCAATTTGATTTTTTTTATTAATTCCAGAAAGGTTTAGAGAAATAAATCTCTAATATTTTTCAATTAACTATTCTAATCTTGATGATTTGGTCAATGTACACTCACATTCAGAAACACATAGAGCTAGCTGCAAATCAACAGTGGCAAAACAATTACTTTTTCAAAGGTTAGGTGAACCATTGCTTTCTGTAAACTAGCAAAAATCAGAAAACAAACATCAAGCAAACTCAGAAGAAATCTTTTATTTTACAGATCTCCAAAGCACTAACTATTTTAGGAATAAGAAGCCACAGCAACCACAAATAAACTGTACTTTTAAACAGTTTTAAAACAGCAGTTTTCTTTAAATAAACTCTTTAAGCTATTTCAACATTAGATAATAATAATCAGTAATGTATAAGGACAGAAGGGGGTAAGAAGACTTATGCCCTTTTGTAATTCTTAACTTTGAAAAAGGAGAAGAAATCCCTTTCAGGACTTACAATGCTAAAAAGACTGTTGATTTTACATGGAAAAGAAAAGAGAAATATTTTTCACTATAAAGCATTTTCTACGATCTTCATAGAAAAAAAAATGCTTGAAATTGGATTAGATTGGTATCACACTGACTGCAGGTAGTAAAAATTTAAAGCTATGAACAGATAACTCGACTAAACAGAGAACAAGGATATCAGTTTTGTTGTTGTGACTTAGAAATGTCATATGAGAAAAAGATTCAAGTACCTTCTAACTAAGATAAACAAGAATGCCTAGCAAAACACACCTCAAGCCTAAGAAAACTTTATATCTACCAATTTGCCTTTTAAGATCTTTGGAGAGGGAGATTTTCAGATTATGGCTGTATCTTGAGCTTTTGCATTTTTTTCAGTGTTTCACCAGCTGTAGACATGACACAAAAATCAGGCGGGCGGGCAAAAGACGAAGAGGATCTTATCTACAGTGCGAAATGGTGTTTTTAAATTCAGTCTTCAAGACCTCAACTAGAGATGGGAATACATACCTTTTAAGGATTGAGCTGAAATTTAGGACTGAGAAAGTACACATAAAGTTTCAGAGAAATCTCACTGGAAGGAGAGCTCTCAACTGCAATAGGCCAAGGATCAAAGTCTTCAATACTAAATTATAAACAATTAAATGTAACAGCTCCTATATTGCTATTGAAATCTGGGGTTCATTAATTTACGGCCATTATTTCAGAGCAGACTTGGCCATGAAGTAGCATGTTTGGCCTTTCGATGGAAAGATAAGTTCATGGATGCATTATTCTGCTCTTTAATCTTTAGCAGGTGCAGAAGATCAAAGTAGACTGACTCTGCTTTGAGGGCTGTGGTATGAAGAACCAGCCCGGATTTCATTGCTGTCTCTTATGTGCATACAAGGCCATGCCAACAAACTGGTGTGGGCCAAGATGCCATTTGTGATTCTTTAGGTTTAGGCTGGAGGCTATCATTCCCCCATTCCACCTATGATTTATCCTTAAATCACAGGAGGTTTGTTTTGAACTTCCACCCTCATCTCTTGATACAGTTTACTGAAAAGAAACACATTTTTATTATCCAACCCTTCAAATT